>NW_007072098.1:78457-89082 GCF_000164805.1 Carlito syrichta
CCTCAGCCTTCCGAGTAGCCGGAATTACAGGCATGTGCCACCACGCCCGGCTGATTTTTTGATTTATTGTAGAGATGAGGTCTCACTGCCCAGGCGGGTCTCGAACCCGCGGGCTCAGGCCATCCACTCACCTCAGCCTCCCAAAGGCGTGGGATTACAGGCTGAGCCACCGAGCCCGGCTGATGATAACCTTTTTTAAAAAATACAGTGTCTCATAGGATTTTTGTCTCTTACAAAGCATTTAATTTTTTATCATATTCTTATACTTTGATCTCTGGGATCTCCATAAATTGCTTCCATAAATCCCTGGTTACTCTGTTTCATGGGATCAGATGTTTTTCTCTCTACTTTTCCACCGATGGTCTTCGCCTTGAAAGTTGATTTATCTGGGCTTTTCCTTTTCCTTAAGTAGATTTTGTTTTAAATGAAGCAAATAGGTGTATACGATTAAGCACTTTTGTCCCTATAGTGTGGCTTGAAAAACAGGAATGCGGTGTAGGGAGAATGTTCTCATCTTAGCAGTCCCAATACAAGGTTCTCAGTGCTCCTGTTTCTGTCAAATTGAGGCCCATCATTTATAATGATGAGGCCTAACTGGCTAAGATACAATATGAGAAAATATGTTTTTTAGGACCTAGTGATCCAAGGGGACATGTCCCATTTCATACACAGGTCCTGGGAACATAAGGCCCATCAAGCCTTTCTCCAAAAATTTTCACTAACTAAACCCATCTGGGAGAATGTGAGAGAGAGTGCTATCAAACTCTGCTGGATAGAACACTAGATCAAGTAGAAGACTCAGATATCTTCAGAGCCAACTCCTTCATTTTCAGAACAAACATGAAGCATTAAATTCCAGGACTTCTTCCATCCCAGGACACCCCACAACTTGCATAGGGTTGAGTAACAGTTTCCTCAGTAACCAAGGCTCTACCCTGCCCCAAACCTAAGTTCAAGAAGGAACCTTAATGTTCAACCTTGTTCAATGTTCTCTTCTTACATTAAGGAAAATGGGACTGAGAGAACAGAAGTAATTTGCCAGGTGACCTGCCTTGTGACTCTGAGAGACAGAGCCAGACCCATGTTTTCATTCAAGCTATATGAAACCATATGAAATGTCAAAGTCTACAAAGAAAGAAAAAAAGGGATTTTTTTCCTACTCCTCTGCTCTGAGTTTAGTTCTCTTAGTTACAAGTGGACAGGTGTAGATTTAGCCACAATTCACAGGCATTAGAACTTCTTTCCATTTCTCTTCTTGAAAGTGTCAGCCTAGGCCATTGCTTTGTTAAACTCTGGTATCTGCACGTGGCTCTTTGAGCTATGACCGCTATGTTTTCTTAGCTTTGGCCGCCTCCCCTACCTTGAGGAGGTGAATCTTCTCTCTCTCTCTCTAATTTACTTTCTAAATAAACTTTGTTTTAAAACGGTGCTGGCCACTCTAGAATTCATTTTAGAAACGAGCCAAAGAATCCATGAGTTTTGCGCCATACACCCACCCGGCATCAATAGTGACTGTTAATTTATACAAATTGGTTTTGAAAATTCAAAAATAAACTGACTCCTTTTTTTTTTAAAGCAGTATTTATTATTGAGAGGACAGGAAAGCTCCCAGAGTGGGAGGAGACCCAAGGGGGTTGCCCAACTGACTCCTTATTAAAGAAAAAAAGTGACAGCCTAGAATATTCCAGGCACAGAGAAATTAGAATAAAAATAGAATATTAGAATAAAAAAGGAACAAAAGGAAGATCCAATGGGAGAATTCTAAAAGCAAATTCCCCTGAGGTAAACTAGTTATTACCGAAGAAAATTCCCTTGGGCCCATCTTTGTCATTTGGGAGCATTTTTGACAAAAATGAAACAAAACAAAACATAAAGCAGCAAAAACTTAAAGAATAAGGGGGACAAAAGAAAGGACTTTAGGTTGCCTTCTTTCAATTATAACACCGTTGACCCTACATCTAGTATACTGTTTGGTTGTGTTGGTGCATTTTACTGTGTGAGAAGATCCCTGTATTCCCCGACAAAGCAATCCTCTTGAAGAACCATCTCGACTTGACTTTGGCAAGAGAAATGCTAGGAGAGAAGGCTTTATTTGGTTAAAGCCGTAAGCAAAAAGTTGGCCAATATATGACCTCAATGCATCAATAACTGTACAGTGCAAGTAATTTCACGTTGGTTGGCCACCGAAGAAGAGGCTCTGGGGACGCAAGGATTTTCCTTTGTGACGTAAGGTGTTTTGATCTGTTCTTTCTTTCATCATTAAGCCTGGAAAGTTTCGAGGCATAACTCAAGCTGAAATTCGGAAATCCCGTGTTCCTGGATAGACTAAAGCCCATAGTCATTTTCCAGGCAGGATATGTCATTTGCTGGTTAGGCCCTATTCCTACTGGCTCTGTCCTTTGGTTTCATGGGCTCTAGACTACCTCTGCTTAAGACAAGCTCCCACCTTTTGAGGGCTGCTTGTGAAGTTCACAGTCAGCTGTGGTGTATGATTCTTTGGGGGTTAATATCTTTGTTCTAGAGCTCGCAACTCTTCTCTATCCCTTTTAAAATTTTTTCAGGGTCATTTCAATTTAGGATAACGTGCCTGTATCTATCCTTCTAGTATTTTCAGCTCAGAGGATCTACCCTCCGGGATCAGGGCTGTACTACAACAGCAGCCACAATGCAGATGGCGGGCAATGGTGACCTGTCTCAGGATTTCATTTATCACGAGTGACCTTGCACCACATGTCACAGGTGTTGTTCATGGCAGGACATAACAGACCTCTTAGTCTCCCTACGACCACCTTTGTGCAGGTTTCGGTGTAACCACTTTCCCCTTTAAGGACCATTAGAAACATTCTCCCAAAGGATGGCATTTTCTAAGATAGCAGAATTTAGAAATAGTTTTTGGCAACCTGTGCCCAATTAGAAACATTGGGTGGAGATTCGCAGGCATAAAGGGGGTCACAGCCTAAAGTTTAACAAACTAAGGAAAGTATAGTTTTGCATTACTACTTTTGGAAGGTCCCAGGAAGATAAAACCTATCAAGTGTTTCTCCAAAATTTTTCATTAATTACATCCATCTGGGAAAATTGGGGAGGGAGCTCTATCAAACGCTGCTTGACAGAACATTAGATCAAGTGGAAGACTCAGACATCTTCAGATCCAACGCCTTCATTTTCAGAAGGACAAAAATGAAGCATTGAATTCCAAAACTTCTCCCACCCCAGGGCACCCCATAACTTGCACAGGGTTGACTAACAGTTTCCACAGTAACCGAGTCTCCATCCTGCCCCAAACTTTAGTTGAAGAAGGAATCTTAATGATCACCTTTGTTCAATGTTCTCTTCTTACATATAAGGAAACTGAGACCAAGAGAACCTAAGTAATTACCTCAGGACCTAGCTAGTGACTCCATGGTCTCATTAAAGCTTCTCCAAGCCATATGAAATCAATGTCCATGGGTTCAAGACCAGCCTGGGCAACTTGGAGAGACTTCATCTTTACAATAAGCAAAATTAGTCGGGTGTGGTAGTGCGGGCCTGTAGTTAAGGCCACTTGGAAGGCTGAGGCGGGAGATCACCAGAGTCCATCAGGGCGACGCTGGGGTGGCCGAAAGCGTGCCACTGCACTCCAGCCCGGGCAATGGAGTGAGACTCCAACTCAAAAAAAGAGAAATCAGTGCCAAAGGGTTTGTGGAATTGGTTCTTTATTAACAGCTGCTTCTGAAGAATCACCCCAGGAAAGTTGGATGACATTTTTTGCTTAGTACTGGGCAACAGTTAGCCTAAATCAGTACCTACTGATTGGCTTGTAATCTGTTAGACTGATAATGAACGGTATGTATTTTCTACCTCTAGTTGTTAATGTAGGTTGTTTTAAATCAATAGTTGAAAACTGAACTTTGATTCCTTTGGTAATAGAAAATGGCTAGAAGTAGGTACCCCTCATTCCAATGAAGCTGATTACATAGAAGCTGAGCATCATAGAGGCATTCTCTCAGCATCCAAATGTAGAGAGTCGCTGCCAGAATCTAGGCCAATTGATGCCTGACACCTCTTTATAACTTAACCTTCAAAAAAAAAAATTCATGTATGAAAGTTTGATGTTTTCTTTTACTTGTATTTCCAAGATCAGTGGGCTACTCAATAAAATCTTATTGACTAAATGAGACAGTCACATCACCATATACACATACCAGTTGTGTTAAATCACAACTAATTTTAAATTACAACCTGGGAGCAGACTGACAATACTGATTCAGGAACCACATCTAAAAAACTTGGTTATTTTTTTGCTAGTTACATAGACCGGTGATCACCTTTCTTCTTAATGATGGTGGTTGGACTTAAAGTCTTAGCAACTGCCCTTAGAATGTACCACTGTTGAGGACATTTATAAATCTTTGTTAGAAAAACCATCAGGCCTGAAAGCTTTCTTTTTTTCTTTTTTTAACATTTGGCTTTGTGGCAGACACTGACGTTGACTTACTCAATATCTAACAGAACTACATTTTTTTCTTAGGGTGGCAATGTGCCCAATTAAAAACATGTGCTTTCCTTCCCAGTTTCTACTGCTATTAGGAGTTGACCACAAAACCAGAGATATTGGTGGAAGTTCCTTCAGAGAGATTCTCTGACACCTCTTTGCTCCCCCCAAAAGGCAGTATTTGCCCTTCTCTCTGGGCTTATTCTTCTTGGATGTCTGTAGGTAGAGCAGCCCTCTTTCAACCATGAAGATAAAAGCTATTGCTAAGGATGGGGGAACAGAAATTTGGAAGATGGGGTCCTTGGTGTCTTCCTCAAACAGTTGCACCAGTCTTATATTGCCTATTTCTGACTTCCTTATTATGTGAGAAAAACAGACCCACAATTAGTTAAGTCTGTGGTTAAGCTGAACATAATTCCAAACAGATAAAGACTTCATGTGTATAACTAGTGCCACCCCATCTTGGTAGTTTATCTCCATTTATGCAAAACAATATCAGAGTTTGTTAAAAGTAGACTAAGGAGACAATGCACAATTAAAACAATAGCTTACATTTACGGAGAATTCATCATTCCATTCAGTCACTATTACAATGCATTTTACACATATATTTAACCTTATAACAGCATTATGAGTAAGATACTATTATTATCATTCTATTTTACAAAAAAAACCCCAAAACTCCAAAAAACAGAGATCAGGCTCAGGGTTGTTGAATTCAAGGTCGCCTATCTGGTAAGTGACAGCCTATCTGAAACCCAAGTCTATTAGCTTCCAACCACTTATTACATTATACTATGAGATCAGAAAGGAAAACCTACTGCTTCTAATTTATCTCACCAGAGAAAAATCTTCTATTTGTTACGATCTCGATTTGTTCCACCACAAATTCATCAACCATAAAGAAGCAGCATCTATGATCACATGAATCTGAAGAGAGCTTCACTGGGGCAACCCAATTGCTTTCCCCGGGACCTGCCTGGAGAGAGCATGGAGGACTCGGAGGCTCTGCCTCATTCTGTTATCCAGTTCCTCTCGGGCCTCACGCTAGGTTTTTCCATCTGCTGGGTTGTAGCATTATCAAAAAATCTGAGCACTAGTTGTGTACATTTCAATTACAAAACTTATTTCAGGTCAGTTTTCGCTTGCCCTAGAATAAGACCCTTATTGTCTGCTCTTTCAATGTTTTCCAGTGAAGAAGGATAACAAGAATCCAATAGCGGAGCTACCTTTAGACTGTATTAGGTGATAGCAAATCTTTAAATCCAAAAGTTCTCTTCTGTAATTTACTATAAAGTAGGGCACCTATGAAAACACCTTTAGGGAAAACATTATCACTGTTTGGGCAAATAAGAGAATTCCCTCTTTTCTCTTGTTTATTGTTGAACTGAGCTCTCTCTCTCTCTATACACACACACATACATATATATTTATATTTGTTATTATTTTGAGTCAGGGTTGCGCTCTGTTGCCCAGGCTGGAGTGCAGTGGCACGATCATGGCTCACTGTAGCTTCGACCTCCTTGGCTCAGGTGATCCTTCTACCTCAGTCTCCTGAGTAGCTGGGACTACAGGTGCACACCACCATGCCCAGCTAATTTTTTGACTTTTTGTAGAGACAAGGTCTTCCTGTGTTGCCTCAGCTGGTCTTGAACTCCTGGGCTCAAGAAATTTTCCCACCTTACCTTCTCAAATTGCTAGGATTACAGGTGTGAGCCACTGAGACTGGTTAAATTCTCAACATATATTTATTGCATAAATGAAGACATGAATAAGCTAAACAAAAAGAACCGAACATTTAACAAATTTAAGCTTTCTAAAATTGGAAAATTCAGACTTTCTAAAATACTAATATGATAATGTTTATTTGTTCCTGAAACTGACGTGCTGTACATCACACCTGTAGAGTATTTTTAAAATGTTGAATGTGTTTCCTTTTAAAATTCAAGTCACCGTCATTTGCAAATATTATTCAAGTAAGCCTCTAAGGATTCTGCACTTCTCTTCACCAAGATTGAAATCCACTGGTATTCTCAATTATTCTAGTCTTCTTTACTTAGGACAAGCCTTGATCATATCAACCATTCCTTTAAAGATTTCTAAATTTTCCTAAAGCTCTTATCAACTTCCAGACACTGCAATTTTCTTGTGTGACCACATCCAGTTTCAGATTTTCAGTTTCCCCCTTTCTCTGCTCCTAACCTATTGGATTCTGTATTAATAGAAAATGTCACTATTCTAGTGTGCCTTTCTCCTGACCTTGGGTTTTAGTACATTAGAAAATTTTTGTTAGGTGATGGCAGAGTTAACATTTTAAGGCAACAGTGGACACAACTTTTTTTTTCCCTCCTTGACAAAGAAATCCTACCTATTTGATTAAGCAGAGTTAGATATTTTTATATGGTGGGGATTTGGGTTTGTTGGTTCATTTAATTATTTTTCCCCAGGTGGGGAATCAGAGACATAGGATTGGGAAATATTTTGTGTCTCAGTGCACTCAGGTGTCTATATAACAAAATGGGGGGTAGCTTATATACAACAGAAATTCATTTCTACAGCTCTGGAGGCTGCAAAATCCAAGATCAAGGCACTGGCAGATTCACTCTCTGACAAGGGCCTGCTTCCTCATGGACAGCTGCTTTCTCATGCTAACCTCAGATAGCAGAAGAGGCAAGGGTTTTTCTTGGACCTCTTTTAAAAGGGCACTAATCCCATTCATGTGAGCTCTACTCCCAAGACCTTATCACCTCTCAATGGCCCCACCTTCTAACAGTATCACCTTGGGGGTGAGGATTTCAATTCTTTGGAGGGACACAAACATTTAGACCACAGCACCTTGTTTGCTAGAAGAGGAGGAGAGGGACTTAGTGTTTTCCTATAAAAGTATACCATAATGATTGGTGACATCAGTCATTTGTTACCAATAATAATAAGTAATGCAGTTGGCAAACAATTTTTTTTTAAATAAATAAAGGTCATCTCTATTACATAATTCTCAATAATCTGGAGAGCCACATATTTTCTTTAATAAATGAGAAAGCTGTGGATTTATATGTAGTTGAAAGAAGATTTATACATATGAATAGCTAAGATTTATTGAGAACTTGTTTTGTTCTGGGCACTGTTGAGATGAAGGGTTTTACTTATATAATTTCATTTAAGCTTCATAACAAAAGATTATGGTTGATCTAATTATTATCCTCATTTTATAGATGAGAAATCTGAAAGCTCAGAATGATTCATGAATTAGCTTTTTCTCACATAGCTGGTAAGAGCCAGAGCCAGGATTTTAACCCAAGATGTCCACATAGGAAGAGGATGTCTTCTACGGTTTCCCTTATAATGCACACATCTCTAGCTGTGTCCACGGGGCAGAGGCCCCTTCTTTGCAAAGAACCTCTAATCCCTGTGTCAAAGTTGAAAAAGGATGACAGCTGCTGGTCTCAAGATTTCTATAAGTTGGTGACTTCATTTTGGACCTGGTGCTAAGTAGACCAATATTATGGGTTTAATTTTTGTCTCTCCTAGGTGGCAAGTGCCATTGCATTTCATGGCCTCAAATCCAAATACAACCTCATCAGCGGCCTTGAACACAAATGCCCCTGCTGAAGAATGGAATGAAGTTAGAGTATAGAAGGTTTTATGGAAATGTAATCCTACTCTAGCTAGATACACATCCTACTGACAAGGCATTTGAAGTATTGAACTTGTATATGAAAGTTAGGGCATTACTATTATCACCATAAATAAATGCAAAATCTAAGCCACTTCTATTTAATCATTTCAGGACTAGGAAAGAGGAAGAAATGGATTTTTGGCTCACAAACCGGAAACATAAATACCTAACAGCCTAGGGATATTTTTAAAGTAACAGATAATATTCAATGACATAACTCCAAAGTAGTTGAGCAAAAGAAGGAGAAATGTATTTTATTTTAAAAAAGGTATCTTCCTTTCATTTCAATTTTTCAAATTGAAAAGGAATTTATATAACTTAAATACAAAAATATCAATGCAAAATTCTGACTATAAATCAAACTACAGAAAGATCAAATAATAAATTTGGAAATACAGCAAAGCTGCCTTACTCCTGAGTGAAAATGCAAAATATTCTAGTTCACTGCCCTGCATTACTGCAGACTGTATGTGTATTTATTTTTCTCATGCATTCTGACTTGGTCATCTTTGAAAGTATCTCTTCCTATCCTCTCTCTTTACATAGATCTTAAATACAATAGACAATAAATATTTGCGGATTTGATAAGAACTTCACTCGTTCTAGGCAAGAGAGAGAAAACATGAACTGTATGCATGATATATGTAAATAACTTCCACAAAGACGAGGCTGAGAAGCTCTAGCCTGTCTATGTAGCCCCATTTCCCACCCTGTAACAAAAGGCCACTACCTCCAATGGTGAAGTCTCAGCATTCTTTGGAGATCTCACCTCAGTGGAATATTTGCCTCACCTTCTGTGACTCAGAAAGAACTAAGAAGAAGGAGTATTATGGCTCCCAGTTTACAGAGAACCTGAGGTATGGATAAGCCGATGACCTGCCTGCAGTCCCACGGTCCTACGGTGAAATCCTGAGGGAATTAAGTCCGTCTTGGCTTCCTTGTCACCTCATCCCCTCACCCGCCGCCTCCTCACATGTGAAAGTTCAGGTTCTCAATCACACTACATACCAAAGGCTTTGCATGACTAATCTGTCTTCAAACCATACACCGTATTAGGGAACATGTACTGTAGTGGGGAACAGATGTCACCACGAGAATCTTATTTTCTGCTATTTCCAGATTTTGGCATGTGAACATTTGCAACCTTAAAGTTGCATGAACAAAGATTCTTTGCATTTAATATTAATAGGGGAACTCACAAACGCGCCTCCTTGAGTTGGAACGCTGCCACATTCTGATTTCAATAGTGTATGGCTGCTTTTTCAGCATATGAATTTGCCTTCAGCATATGAAGTTCCTGTTGGTATCTTCAGAGCTGAAAATGTGGCCACATTCTAATCTTACAGCATGTCAGGTAAAACTCCTAGAGATATTTACATGTCTCACCTGAAAAGCACATGCACATCCAATGTCTGTCAAGGCCGATGGAAAAGCTTTGTACCTGTCAACACTGAACTCGTGGAGCTAAAATTAAGGAAACCAGTAATATCCACAGAAGAAAAGAACACTGAATAAACCAAATCCCAAATACTGGTCTGGCAAGTAATGACAGTTTTTTTTGTTTGTTTGTCTGTTTTTTAATTCAGGGTTTTGCTCTGTCACCCAGGCTGGAGTGCAGTGGCATGATCATGGCTTATCACAGCCTTAACATCCCGGGCTCAGGCAATCCTTCTGCCTTAGCCCCCTGAGTAGCTGGGTCTACAGTTGTGCACCATTACACACCTGGCTTTTTTTTTTTTTTTTTTGTAGAGATGAAGTCTCACTATGTTGCCCAGGCTGGCCTTGAACTCCTGAGCTTAAGCAATCCTCCTGTCTTGGCCTCCCAGAGTGCTGGGATTACAGGCGTGAGCTATCGTGCCCAGCCAAAAAGTGAGTTTTCAAAGACAGGGCTTTCAAATGAACTGGCACATTTATTTCTTTCTCCAAAGTGAAGGTCTAACCAGAATGGCAAACTCTGATACCTAGACCGGGTCTGTCAGTCATGTGTGCTTGCCAACGACCCAGGCATCATAGCCAAGTTGTCTGTGGACAGTGACTAGGTGACAGGGCCTCTGCCCTCACTGCATTTACTCATGAAGATCTCACCACATGCATCAAGCAACATCATACTGACAAGCATGCCCTTCTAAACCCATTCATTTTGCCCTCAATGACAGAACATGGAAAAGCTAAATCCTGAGATTAGATTCAGGGGGTGTAGGGTAAAGTTGAAATGAAGGGAAGCAGAAGTTGGAATTTTTCTGAAAAGATACCTTTTTTTAAGGGCCTATGTCAATTTTCTTTTCTTTTCTCTTTTGTTTATTATGAAGATGTGGGGTACAATTCAGGGTTAGGTATACAAACATTGATTATGCAGTTTCCCTTGTTGATGAGGTGTGCCCCTCCTTCCCCTAGCAGTTTCCCTCAACTGCCAATCCCACCCTCCCCCCGACAGTTTCCCACTACTGCCAATCCCTTTCTTTTTTTTTTTTTTTT
>NW_007072098.1:89258-97981 GCF_000164805.1 Carlito syrichta
TCCAGCAGGGGTCTCGAACCCGCGGGCTCAGGCAATCCACTCACCTCAGCCTCCCAAAGGCGCGGGATTACAGGCTGAGCCACCGAGCCCGGCCAATCCCTTTCTTATAGTATAAGGATAACTGTTCCAGGTCCTGAAACAATATCTTATCAGTAGCTCAACTAAGGCTTCTAATTCCCTGTGAACGTAATTTTCAGTCCATCAGCTAACAAATCATATAAAAATACGTGGAAGAAAATTGGTAGTTGATTCACAGCACCCATATATTTGGCCCATGTAGTCAAATGATCATATCTCCACAGTGAGATCCACTGGGCTGAAGGCAGTAATATGCTTCAGTGTGACTCCACTGAAACACTCCCTTGGGCTTTGGTGTCTACCCCATCGAAAGGATGCTCGTGTCCTTCCTATTTTGTTAAATCAGAAAGGATGTAACCACGTGATACCACAGGGTGAAGAACCTGCCATTTGGAACCATGGAGGCACTCTTGCTCTATTTCCCCATTTCAATTCTCAACTTGAGAGGAGGAGAAATGCCTCAAGAATACATGTTCCTGGCTGAGCACAGTGGTCCATGCCTGTAATCCCAGCACTTTGGGAGGCTGAGGCAGGAGGATTGCTTGAGCCCAGGAGTTTGCGACCCGCCTAGACAATATAGCAAGATTTCACCTCTACAAAAATTCAAAAAAATTACCTGGGTGTGGTGGTGCATGCCTGTAGCCCAGCTACTTGGGGGCTGAGGCGGGAGGATTGTCTGCGCCCAGTAGGTCAAGGCCGCAGTGAGCTGTACTCCAGCCTGGGCAACAGAGCAAGAGAAGGGTGCATGTGAAACTAGTAACCCTAGAGGAACAAGGGTGAGTCAGCGAGCCACAGTGCTTTGGTGGTGGAAAAGAAGGGAGACCTGACTTGGTCATTTGTAAATCAAACTTCCATCCAACTTTAAAATCAGGGCAACCCCTTCAGGTCCCCTCCCACTGTGGAAGCTTTTTTGTCCTCACAATAAATCTTGCTTTCTCACTAAAAAAAAAAAATCTTGGTGTCAGCTCTATTTACCCTCTTAATACCTGTTCAAGGAATATGGTGACAGCAACAAGAATCAGACTTACTGAGAGCTAACAGGGCACCGAGGACTCTGTGAAATTCCTAACATAAATGACCTCATTTGTGCTTCCTAACAACCTGCATATTGGGCACCATCTTCATTTCATAGACACCGAACTAAGTACATGTTTGTCTTAGAGATGTGTGTACTGGAGTGCTCTCCTCAGGGACCGGCCAAGTCAGAGGCCAAGTGTTATGTTTTAAAAGAATTTTGGTCTCTTAGGGCCAGTGGCTCTGGGACTACATCAGCAATAATTATTAATTGATGGTGTTCTAGTATAATCTATCCCAGAACAAACATTAGAGGTCTTGAAGAGCTTCCCACAAACAGGCTCAAATCAAACTCTGAGTTTCTTTCTCTGTGTTGAGAAAGAGAACACAGATCTAGCTCTCAAAGGTAAACCTGTTGCCTTTAGGTAGCATTATTTTAGGAAAGTTCATGCTGACCTTTCCAGACACTCCCTCTACTGCTCTTAAATAATAAGAGCCTGAAGGTGATCTCCCTCTCAAGTTATAACGGCTCACCTGCTCACTCACATGCATCTGATGCCAAGAAGGGGTTGTGCAGTCTCTGAACTTTCAGAGTTCAGTCCCCTATTCGCAAACGCTGCTTGGTAGGAAAAGGGCTTCTTCACCTTTCTCGCCCCCAACGTTAGGCTCTCGGTCCTCATTCCCATCTGTCCTTCTAAGCCTCTGTCCTGCCTTCACTTACTTTAAAAAGAAAGAGCCTAAGAGTGGAATCCTTCTTTTTCTTCTTGGAGAAACAAACACGCTAAGCCTCATTACTTCAAGTCCTTGAATAATTTTTTGAGCATTACACTGTAATATGTCGTGTTTTAAAAGCTTCTGTGGTATAAATGGAAATGATTTATTCTGGAAATTCTCATTGTATTGTTGCTAAACCCACATTCCCTCTGAGTGCTTACAATTTTAGCCAGCCTAGAAAATATTTTGATGCAAGTCAGTCTAAATAATGTTCATTTCCATATGATTGTATGGAATTGTTTTTATCATTTTCTGTTGATAAAAATAATATGAATTGCTACAATGAGCCACTATCATTCTCCCTCACAGAATTTAAGATTAAATGGATATAGAATCATCTATACAGTTTCTGTTGTGAGGACAAAAATGACTTTGAGAAACTTTTTTGAGAAGAAAGGCAGGACAAAGATTCGTGTACTGGAGTGTGGCTGTCCCACTAACTTCATGTCACAGGAGAGTAGGTTATAAACTATAGAAAAGACATCTTGCTCCTTTCAAGCAACGTACATGGTTTGCATTTCTATCACTTCCCATGCAGGTAAGATATTGACCTGCTTTCAAAATTTACACTACTAAAAAGAATGAAATGATCTAAGAGTGAGGCCAGGTGAGATGGCTCACACCTGTAATGCCAGCAACTGGGGAGAATTGAGGTGGAAAGATCACATGAGCCCAGGAGTTTAAGACACTATCACCAAAAAGATAAAAAAGTTAGCCAGGCATGGTGGCATGTGCTTGTAGACCCAGCTACTCTGGAGCATAAGGCAGGAGGATCACTTGAGAGCAGGAGTGCGAGGTTGCAGTGAGCTATGATCATGCCACTGTACTCCAGTCTGGGTGACAGAGAGAGGCTCCAACTCAAAACAAAACAAAACAAAACAAAACAAAAGACAAAAATTGAAAAAGAAAAGACCTAACAATGAGAGTGTGTGTTTTAGATGCCAGACTATCTTAATCAACAACACAAAATTTTCTCTACATATATATGTACATTTATAGCCTTACAGATGGTCTGGCCAGGCTGGGTGGCTCAGCTTGTAATCCCAGCACTTTGGGAGGCCGACGTCAGTGGATTGTCTGAGCCCGCGGGTTCGAGACCAGCCCGGGCAACTTGGTGAGACCTCATCTCTACAGTAAATCAAAAATTAGCCAGGTGTGGTAGCATGCGCCTGTAGTTCCAACTACTTGTAAGGCTGAGGTGGAAGGATTGTGGGAGCCCAGTAGGTTGATGCTGGGGTGGCCTTGAGTGTGCCACTGCACTCCAACCTGGGTGACAGAGTGAGACTCCAACTCAAAAAAAAAAAGATGGTCTAACCTTACTTTTAGTCATGTTGCCTGTTAGAGCTGATGAGGCAGAATTTCAGGAAAGAATATACATGATGTTGAAATCTGAAACACGTAAAAGGACTACCACTGCCATTTGTAGATTTTTTTGCTGTTGTTGTTGAGTTGGGGTCTCCCTCTGTAGCTGAGGCTGGAGTGTAGTGGCATGATCATGGCCCACTGTACCCTTGACTTCCTAGGCTCAAGTGATCCTCCTGCTTCAGTTTCTGGTGTAGCTGGAACTACAGGTGTGCGTCACCACACTCCCCTATTTTTTTTTATTTTTTGTAGTCTTGCTATGTCACTCAGGCTAGTCTTGAACTCCAAGCAATCCTCCTGCCTCAGTCTCCCAAAGTGCTGGGATTACAAGTGTGAGCCACCGCTCCAAGCCTATGGATCTTCTGAGTTGCAATTTTCTCCACGTTGAGTTTTTAAATGTGTTTACTAAAGAGTAAAGAAAGAATTATTACGAGTTCAATGAACTTTGTTGGATCAAAGCAGAAATCTCTGACATTTGTTGAGACACAGACAAAAATGAAGTGATGCTATCTAAAGTTGACAAAGCAGCCGGGCTCGGTGGCTCAGCCTGTAATCCTGCGCCTTTGGGAGGCTGAGGTGAGTGGATTGCCTGAGCCCGTGGGTTCGAGACCCGCCTGGGCAGTGAGCCCTCATCTCTACAATAAATCAAAAAATCAGCCGGGCGTGGTAGTGCATGCCTGTAATTTCGGCTACTTGGAAGGCTGAGGTGGGAGGATCGCCAGAGCCCAGCAGGTCGAGGGAGCAGCCACCGCACTCTAGTCTGGGCAACAGAGTGAGACTCCAACTCAAAATAAAAATAAAAATAAAAATAAAAAATAAAGTTGACAAAGCAGTTAGAGCATCTGTCATCTACTGAATTTCTAGCTTGTCTACTGATGTGGCTTTGGTGTAAGATGCTAGTGATTCACTAGGTCATGAACTCGCTCAAGCCTGCTGCAAATTCCAGTTTGGCACTGGCTTCATTTTCAAATCAAATTCCTGTTTTGAAATCTTATTGGGGTTGGGAGGTGGTGGCTACAACACAAAATTAGATCAAAGCAGCAAATATTTATTGGGATTTAAAAACCAAATTAAATTATCAGGCATGTATGCGCTTAATAAGTTAAAGCTTAGATCTGCTGACATCAAATCAGCTAGTAATGTGCAGGAATCTCCTATAATGATAATATTTATAGCTCTTAGTAGTGCTCACAGTGTGTTAGGCACTGTTCTGAGTGTTTCACTATGAGGGGGAAGCGAAAACTCCAGTTTATTTATAAAAAATTGTGTGTTTATTCTTATACATTTAAGTTTCAGTCTTCTTCAAAGTACTCTCTGTTTGATGCAATACACCCATCGAGATGCTTTTTCCACTGCTCCAACAGTTTTTGAGCTCGTCAGTTTTGATGCCTCTGGGTGCTTCTGCCGTTTTCTGTTTCACCTCTTTCACATTGGCAAATGTTTCCCTTTGAGGACTTTTTTCATGCGAGGAAACAAACCAAAAAAATCACTCTGAACAAGATTGTGTGAATAGGGCATGCGGATTATGCTGTTTTGGGTCAAAAACTGCTGAACACTCAGCGCAGAGTGGCCAGGTGCGCTCGTAAATCACTCATCAAAAAATGGGCAAACATACTGAAAAAAATCTCAAAAAAAGACTTCACTGAAGCCAAATGCAGCCCTCACAACAATGCTAGCTGGTACACTGATGCTGATGGGTTCCTAGAACATTTACCTAGCGGGGCAAGTCTATATATACTACAAGGGGATCGCCCTTCAAAAATTAATTCCATTTTTTGGGGGTCCCCTCATCTCACATCACTAATCCTCACCACAACCCTATTATGTAGGCATTATCATCACTAGCGATTTTCAAATGAGGAAGTCCAGGCACCGAGAGTTGGACTGTTCAGAATTAACAGAGTGAAATAACAGGCCTTTGTAGACACCGCCACAGTCTGTGAACTCTATCCTGACAAAAGGCTATTTGCAATTATTAACCAGTCTTTGGATTCTTGACCTTGAATTAACCTCAAACTCGGTATCTGAGTTAGAGACTGCTAGCTATCCCTTAACCTCCATGCTTTTCTTCTTCCTTTAATAAAGGAATCCTTGAGTTTTAGCTAGGCAGGCACTTGGCTGTCCAACAAAATATTGTCAGTCTCCCTACCAGCTAGGTGTGGCCATGAGAACAAGTTCCAGCCAACAGGATGATCAGAAGTGATGTGTACATGCCCTTGAACGAAGGCTCATGCCTAGACTTCCTTTTGGCTGTTTAGGATGTGGATGCGATGGGGGGAGCAGAAACAGTCATGGTAGACCATGAGATGGAAGTTATATGTCAATGATGACAGAACAGTGAGAGAGAAGGAGCTTGAATACCTGGGGCGGTCCCCACCTTTGCCCTGGACTGTTTATACTCTGGTGGCTACAGAAGAGAGAAATCAGCTTCTTCTAACTTATTTAAGATGCTGATATTTTTGGCCTTTTTTTACAGCCACCAAATTTTTATCTATAATGGATACATGTCATAATTTTATCACTTAAGGTATGCTCAGTTAATTTATAAGGGAGTAGAACCCCTACTCCATAATGCATATTCTCTGTTTCCCGATATTTTAATAATTCACACGCAAGAGTCCATCATGTCTGATGCTTATTTTGAAGGCCACTGTTACACTGAATTAGTGTCACCACGGCCAAGTTGTTTTTTTCTTTTTCTAAAACAAATACTAGTATGAACAGACGTACTGAATAATAAAACCATAGGTTAGAAACGTGAAAAGTTTCCAGAAATACATGTGTAGACACAGTAGAAGCAATATCATTTAATTTTGTATAGTTGGTCATTGAGTTTTAGTTTTCAATATTCCCTTTGTGGTTACACTTCATGTGAGGTTTCTTAACCTCAGTGCTATTGACATTTTGGACCGATAACTCCCTGTTGTGGGGTCAAGGGTGTAGTAGCCCCAGTTTCTACCTACAAGATGCCAGTAGCAGCCCTAGTCAAGACAGTTAAAATATCACCAGATGCAGCCGGGCTCGGTGACTCAGCCTGTAATCCTGCGCCTTTGGGAGGCTGAGGTGAGTGGATTGCCTGAACCCGCGGGTTCGAGACCCGCCTGGGCAGCGAGACCTCATCTCTACAATAAATCAAAAAAAAATCAGCCGGGTGTGGTAGCGCATGCCTGTAATTCTGGCTACTTGGAAGCCTGAGGCAGAAGGATCGCCAGAGCCCAGCAGGTCCAGAGCCCAGCAGGTCGAGGTTGTGGTGGCCGGGAGCGGCCACTGCACTCCAGTCTGGGACCATTTTTTAAATGCAGTCAAAAAAAAAAAAATCACCAGATGCTGCCAAATGTCCCCAGGGAGCAAAATCCCTCCCAGTTGAGAACCACACATCTCAGGAATCCTAGTGCAGGTTTTGGGAAAGCAGAAACTGTGACTATTTAAATTCTAGTAGGGATACAGACAGGTAGGTCCTTAATGTGCTTTCAATGAAAGCTGTGCCCTGGTGATTACCAGGGGCAAGGAGTATGAGCTAATTCTTATTTTTTAAATTAAGAAGTTCACTGAGCTTTCAATAAGAAAATTCACAGGGTAGTAAAAAAGTCATAGGCATAATTCCAAGTACATTTAACTATTAGTCCAACTTCCTTTATCCAAGGTTAAGGTGGAAATAATAGCCTATGTGAAGTTAAAAGAAATCCGCTATGTATGAATAGGATTCTTTTATAGAAACTCTAATGGTGGTAGAGAATTTGACCCTTTCAGAATAGAGACTATTGTCCTATTAAACCTCCAGTTCCTCTGGCATGTGTATGTTGCAAACACAGTACCTACAGATGTTTATATGTATAATAAGTGAGAATCATTTGCAGACATTTTTAAATATGTAAGCTTTTTTAGCCCTATCACCAAGTTCTTCTATCTTGATACCCCCATAAGACTAAATCTGTTTTGATAGATGGAAGCCTCTCCATGTTCCATGGGACGAGCTAATTCAAAGCAAATAATATCTCCAAAAGCTCTTTCCTACTAGAGAGAGTGTACAGGAAAAAGACACGTCAGGCCCGTCACCTGTCCTGGGATGGGACTTGAGTGAGGAAAAAGCTGTCAACTTGCATTTCTTTCAAATCACTACACTCACCCCCAGCACCTTTGGCATAATTAATGATTGTCAGGGCGTGGGAAGCCAATCAATTTGATGTTCATTTTCATCAACATTAGCAGAAGTAATGCCCCAAGGGTGGGATGGAAATTACATTGTGTTTTAATTGGGAGGGTTTTTTCTTTGCTGATTTCTGGAGTGGGTGGAATCCAAGACACATCTTCTTTTCCCTTTCGGTGCATATACTTTCAAAAGCTTAGCTGATGTCTGCCACCCATCATCTCCAGCAACCAAAAAACTCCATTATGTCAACCCAAGCATTCTACCACTCATGGTGGGAAGGCGGGGAGAGAAGGCAGGAGCCTGCTATTCATAGGAAAGGATCATTTTTAAAATGCAAATCAAAGGCAATAGTCTAGGGAGAAGGGTCATTAGTCCCTTATGTACAAGAACAAAAGCTGAGCATCCTCATAGGTACCCATATCCAAGGCGACACATAACCAAAGACTTGTTTCAGATAGTAAGGACCCTAGGAGTTCGAGTAAATGGCTAAATCTAGAAATTAAAACATTTCTTCTATCTTTTTCCTCCCACTTCTGTTCACTTCATCATTATTTTAAGATTTGGAAAAGCCGTTAAGATATAGTTCTTCAATGAGTTTCACTCAAATGTACAAACATCATGAGTTTCTCTTTCCACTCAGAAACCAAGTGAAATATTACCACAAGGCACAGGGAAAGGGTTTGGCTCCCTCTGCTTTGTTTGTTTTGGGTACAGTGGGTACAGCTTCAAAGGTCTGTTTCGGGAGTAATTCAGCCATCTCCATAAGAAAAGGAATTTGGATCCACAAGGTGTTTGGCACACACCAGCCTGTTCAGCAAAACCAAAGCAGTGACAAAGTTGGGAAACATGAAGCAGTTCTCTGGTTTGCCTCAAGGAACTCAAAGGTGGGGAATTCAGGCTTTCTCTTTTTTTTTTTTTGAGTTGGCGTCTCACTCTCTGTCGTGCAGTGGCACGCTCACGGCCACCGCAGCCTTGACCTGCTGGGCTCAGGGGATTCTTTCGCATCAGCCTTCTAAGTAGCTGGAACTACAGATGCATGCCACCACACTTGGCTAGTTTTTGTGATTTATTGTAGAGACAAGGTCTTACCACGATGCCCAGGCTGGTCTTGAACCCCCCAAAAAATTCTCTCGCCTCAGCCTCCCAAAGTGCTGGGATTACGGGCTGAGCCACCACGCCCGGCCCAGGTTTTCTTATTGGTTGGCCCAGAGATGTTCAAATTTCTGGTTGTGATCCCCCGCCTCCCAGCATATCATGAAATGAATTTAGTGGGTCTCAATCAGTATTTTTTTTTTTGAGTTGGAGTCTCACCCTGTCACCCAGACTGGAGTGTAGTGGCCACTCC
>NW_007072098.1:98232-178106 GCF_000164805.1 Carlito syrichta
CCCCATCTTTACAATAAATCAAAAAATCAGCCAGGCGTGGTAGCGCATGCCTGTAATTCCAGCTACTTGGAAGGCTGAGGCGGAAGGATCGCTGGAGCCCAGCAGGTTGAGGCTGCGATGGCCGGGAGCGGCCACTGCACTCCAGTTTGGGAGACAGAGTGAGACTTCAACTAAAAAAAAAAAAAAAAAAAAAAGAGTGAAATAAAATAGGGGAGATTAGAAAATGTCAGACATGGTACAAGTGTGAGGATTGTTTTAGTTATTCCTTCCTTCTTCCCTCCCTCCCTTCTAGTTATCAAAGTTATCTATCTACTTGCCAACCAATCTATCCCTATGCATATTACATTGTCATTTAACACCTACATACACACAAGCAGGTAAAATTTACTCTGAGTTTTTGACAAAAAAGTTTGAATGCCACCAACGCAGTCCATCATTCCACCTACTTTGTCACGACAAAGTATCTTAAGAGTCCAAGTCTATTAAAACCAAACCAAAACAATGACAAATATCCTTTTTCCCTAGCACAGATTTAAAATTCCTTCTTTTAGAAATCTCTTTAATCCCATTAAACTCAGCAATATGGAAAAAAAAAAAAAGAGCTCAAGCTGGTAACCACCATCAAGAGGGTAAGAAAATCACTTCTTTGCCAGCAAACAGTACATCAGGATCACTCTGAGTTCTTCAATTGCACAAATAAGGCAGTCATGTTGGAATCCAGCTGTTTACAAAAGGATTTGGAAAGTGTCATGGATATAGTCTGAGAGGCACAGAGCTAATATCATCTTGAGAACATCACCCATACAATCTGACCAGGGAGACATCCTCTCTACCTTCATTCTAAGCAGAGAGGAATTTTTCCCATTGATCAAAGGATTCCTTATAAATCGGTGTATTTCAGCATCCCCAAGATGCTAAAAACTTAACAGAGCCAGCAATATCATTTAGCTTGAACCAGTAATGATTTCCCAAAGGCCTAACTGCAAGTTTATCCCAGTTCCCCAATCAAATGAAAATGACTTAAATGCATTCACACAGTGTGATAAGCACACAGGCTCTCCCTGG
The DNA here is from genome assembly GCF_000164805.1 of Carlito syrichta. Classification (NCBI taxonomy): domain Eukaryota; kingdom Metazoa; phylum Chordata; class Mammalia; order Primates; family Tarsiidae; genus Carlito; species Carlito syrichta. Next base: position 99,298 of record NW_007072098.1, read on the forward strand.
TTGGGTTATTTATGCATTCCAAAAAAATTCAGTTCCTCAAAATGAATGCAGCTTCCCTTGACTTCTTTTTTTTTTTGAGTTGGGGTCTCACTTTGTTGCCCAGGTGGAAGTGCAGTAGCACCATCACGGCTCACTGCAGCCTTGACCTCCTGGGATTGGGTGATCCTTCTGTCTCAGCCTCCGCAGTAGCCAGGATTACTACAAGTGCACACCACCATTGGCTAATTTTTTAAAAAATTTTTTGGAGACGAAGTCTCATTATGTTACCCAACTCCTAACCTCAAGCAATCCTCGCACTTTGGCCTCCCAAAGTGCTGGGATTACAGGCATGAGACACTGCGTCCAGCCTTTCATTTCTTTTTTGTTCTAACTTGTTCTACTATATGCTTGTGCAACCCAGAAGAGGGGCCACCATTGCTAAGTAAAAACCTGTTTATTTCAGTCAACTAAGGATTTTCTTTCTTTTTTTTTTTTTTAACTCTAAAGTGTCTTCAGTGGAAAATTCTACTTAAAATAGCAAAGCCCTTTTAGAAATTTGACCAGTTTGCTCTTACATGCCAAAATGAAATGAACACACAGATACACATGTGTGCACACACACGGGAGTGAAAGTGGATAGAACGGAATCACTTGTAAAGGTTTCTCCTCTCTCCACCCTCTATCCCTCAACCCAGTGAATTGTGAAGCTTGCATCATTCCAGAGGAAACTGTGATTCAGACTCCCCCTGGCTCAGCGTTAAGTAGTCAACCTCCCGCCTGCCAGCAAGGAGTAGACTGCAATTTTATCATTGAAACATATTATCTCACTCCCTATCTCTGCACACTGCCTCTGAAGGGCTTGGCTGAAGAATAGTACAGGAACAGGTCTAGACTAGATAATCACCTACTCTATTCCGGCGGCTCAAAAACATTTCAAACAAATCTAGCTGAACAATGAATTTATATAATGCAATTCTTGAAAAGTCTATGAAGAACCTCCATCTCCTCAGATATTATGAATAACAAATAAAACGTTTTTAAAAAATGATTTTGACATTTGAAGATTACTGAAGGTAGGTGGGAAGTGGTATAATTAACTGAAAAATCATCTTGAACCCGAGTCCTTCAGGGGTTGTGGTCTTCTTACTTGGTAACTAGGTTTTTGACGGTTTGGTAGTGTTTCCAAGTATGGGAGGCAAAGAAATGTCTTATGAAGTACAATTGCCAAAAATGGGGCAAAACAAATCCTTCACTCCAAGAAATACCTATTATGTACCAGCAAATATGAATTCCTTTGATTGTTGGTATTACATGTATATAACAAATATTTAAGAATTCTGTTGTAAATAACTGATGTTATTGTCTTACACAGTATAATTTGGGTATAACATTTAGAAAATGCCATCATTAGTGGTTTTAGGATTGTAAATCACCTCTTCTGTGGCAGTATTGGCAAAATACATATATAACAGTTTCTAGGTAGGCACGCTTTGTAAGCATCTATTAGAGTAATCTGCAGTCTTATTGGTAAATTCATAATTTCCTGACATGGCTCTTTATAAATAATGCTGGAGTGATTCTTGTGTGAAGTTCTGTTCACCTTTCTGATAAAGGCACTCTCTTTTCTAGAAGAAATTCTAAGTAGATTTGTCTTTTAAAAACAATTCTGATTTCAGGTTCTGTAGCCTTCTGAGTCTCTTCAGTTATTAGGATGAGTTTTCTAGACATTTTTCCCATATGTTTTCAGTTAAATTTTTAGGTAGTTATTTCTAAGCAATTAAGGAAAATAAAAATCCCAAAGTTCAACCAAACATAATAAAATAAAATATAAACCCTCTCTTATAACTTAATAATAAGAAAAATTAAATGAGATAAATACTGGGCAATACTGACCATCAATAACTAATTATAGGCACAGATTCCATCCACTATAAAAATACTGAGGCTGGGCACTGGGACTCAGGCCTATAATCCCAGCACTTCGGGAGGCAGAGGTGAGAGGATTGCCTGAGCCCCCAGGTTCAAGACCAGCCTGGGCAACACGGCAAGACCTCATCTTTATAATAAATCGAAAAATTAGCCAGATGTGGTGGCACATGCCTGTAGTTTCAGCGACTTGGAAGACTGAGGAAGAAGGATCACCTGAGTCCAGCAGGTTGAGGCTACAGTGGCCATGTGTGTGTCACTGCACTCCAGCCTGGGTGACAGAGTGAGACTCTGACTCAAAACCACCCCCCACAAAAAAAGACTACTCAGTAAATTACCTTTCCTTGCCTGTCCTTTCTTTGCCTCTCTTATGTCTATGCAGGGTCTCTCTGTTCCCATTAAGCTTTTCAGAGGACTTTATTTGGGCTTTAAAGATTAAACAAGAAAGAGGCAGATTAACTTTTTAAAATGGAAGTGAGATCATGGCACTTTTTCTGCTCAAAGCATTCCAATGGTTCCTGGCATACTTGAAATAAAAGCCTAAGTCCTTGCTGTTCCCGGAGAGGCCCCAGGAACCTTCTCCCTCCCTCCTCTCCAGCCTCACCTTCCTTCCTGCCCTCCCCACCCAAGCTTACCCCATTTCTGGACCTCGTGGTTACTGCTCCCTTTGCCTGAACACTCTTCCAAGGAACCATGAAGGACTCACTTGCACACTTGACTCAGGAAACTGCCTGAAGTGCACCTTCTGGGGGGCTTTTCCTGACCACCCTATCTTGGATGGCTCCTTCCCAAACACCCTCTTTACTCTGCTTAATTTTTTCATGATGTTATAAAATACACACACACACACACACACACACACACACACACACACACACGCACTCACTATGCATATATACACAAGCAGCTGTTAGTCATTTGCAGTTTTATTGGTAAATTCATAGTTTCTTGACGTGGCTCTTCATAAATAATGCTGGGGCATTTCCAATTTATATAAATTTCTATATATATATATGTATATATATGTACTTGTTTATTGTCTACCTCCCCCTCTAGGGTGTCAACCTCATGAGGACAGGGACTTTTTTTTGTTTACTGCTGTCCCCCAGGACTTAAGAATCGACCTCCCATATGACCCTGCAGTCTCCCTACTGGGAGTATACCCAGAGGAACTCAAATCGCTCTATGAAAAAGATACCTAGCTGGGCTTGGTGGCTCAGCCTGTAATCCCACGCCTTTGGGAGGCCGAGGTGAGTGGATTGCCTGAGCCCGCGGGTTCGAGATCCACCAGGGCAACTTGGCGAGATCTCATCTCTACAATAAATCAAAATAAGCCGGGCGTGGTAGCGCGTGCCTGTAATTCCGGCTACTTGGAAGGCTGAGGCGGAAGGATCTCCAGAGCCCAGCAGGTCGAGGCTGTGGTGGCCGGGAGCGGCCACTGCACTCCAGTCTGGATGACAGAGTGAGACTGCAACTCAAAAAAAAAAAAAAAAAAGAAAAAGAAAAAGATACCTGTACACACATGTTTATTATAGCGTTATTAACAATAGCAAAAACATGAAACTCACCGTACCGCCCATTGAAAGAGGACTGAAGAAAAAAAAAACAAACGTGGTACACATACACGATGGACTATGACACAGCTATAAAGAAGGACAAAATTATGAACTTCACAGCAACCTAAATGGACTTAGAGGTTATAACACTGAGTGATCTATCACAGAAACAAAGAACCGAGTATCACATGTTCTCACTCATAAGCGGACCTTGAACAACTGTCTTAATGCCATTAGAAAGGGATTGGCTGTAGTTGGAAACTGCCAGGGGAGGTGGAAGCAGACTTAATCATCAAGGGTACCTGCATAATGAACATTTGTATTCCTAACCCTGAATCGTACCCCACATATTTAAAATAAAAAATTTATTTAAAACAACAAAAAAAGAAGAAGCACCTGGCATATGAAAGCCACTCAGTAAGTATGTGTGGAATGAATTAACAAACTTTCTTTTCAAAACAGTGGTACACGCACCTCCCAAGCTTCTCACACTGTTCGTCAAATACGGAATGATACTCAGATCCTTTTAGAGTTCATTCTCATTCTTTAACTTCTCAGTATCCTCTGACACTGATGGAGAAGAATGAAAATGATCTAAGGGGAACTTGTTGGGAGCCACTGATATTGCCTTTCTAATTGATCTCCTTTATTAGGAAATTAAACAGATGCAACAGAAACCTGAATGCTCATGACTTCTTAATATAACTACCATAAATGCCCTCCATCACCAGCTATTATTTTATTAATTATACCCAAGTCAAGACACTCAGGAGGCCAATAGCACAATGTGCCAGGACAACAGACTATTCCACTGAACACTCTTATTTTCCACAACCAAGTTAGAGAAAATGGTGTGCAGGTTTTCCATAACAGCTGGCGCCCCAAGATAAATTTAATTCATTAATCTCCCTTGCAAAGTTAAAAATAAGTAACCATCCCCAGACTTCAGTTATTCCTTGAGTAAGCTTAGGAAGTCTCCAAATTGAAATATGTATTTAAATGACTGTGGTCATACTTGTATTCCCTATGAGGATTTCACAGCTCTTTGGTAATGACTTACAGGATGTGCAACCTTAAGGTTTCTAAAACAGCTCTGCTAAAATTTGTATATTGTTACACAGATATTTAGGAGCTTCTGACCTCAATAATGATTAAGTTTATGACCTATAACTCAAAGTATCATGAATCTATCTTTTGTTTGTTCCTTAACAACTTACTCCCTTCTAACAAATTTAATTTTTCTTTATAAAAATTTGTAATGCTCATTATAGAAAACTAAAATATGGACAAGTGGGGAAAGGAAAAAACACACATTCAGAGTTGCTGTCATCACCCAAAGACAAGGCTATGAAAATTTTGGTGAATTTTCATTTCCATTTTTCATTTTCATTTCCATTTTTCCATTTTCCATTGTCTTAAAAAAAAACAAACCCCAAACCATTAATTACTATGAAACGCATGGCAAGTCTTAGCATGACACCAGTGATGATATTTTTAAAATACCACATTTTCGAGTGATAAAAGTAACAGTTGGGAGATAGACCAGAGTGCTTTAAAAATTAACATTTTTTCATAAAAATCAAAAACAATTTGACCAAAAATAGTGTCAAAAAATAGCTTTCACATACCGAAAGCATGCCTACAGTTAAAAGCATTTGTAAGGGTACAGGTTTGTTTTTTTTCCCTGAGTAAAAGCTTCTCTCTTGCTCTTCTTTGGGCAACTGCCTATACTGTACATACAAGATTAGTGAGCAAAAAAATAATTGAGATGAGTCATCTTGCCTTGTAAGCCATCTTGCCGCAAAATGGTTACCTAAAATCCACACAACCAATTAATTCCTGCCTCCATACTCTAGCAAAGACTGACAGCCAGCATGTGGATCTAATCTTCTTTGCAAACTATTCTAACTCCGGGCTATCCCACTCCCTCTTTATCTGGTGTCCTGGCCTCTTTCCCATTCCTATAATACAGCTGATTTCCCTGATAACCTCACCAGCCACTTTCCCAGGACTCCCACCCCCAATTCATGAATCTTTCAATTGCATATCCCCAAGTCTAATTCTACTGAAGTTAATACAAGAAGTAACTGATCAGAGTGACTCAATCCTGGATACTTATGGCGGGAAACTAGATTCTGCGGCTGGATGAGTCACTGTGGCTGGAAAGCCCCGATGGGAAAAGGGTACTTTAGTGTAGATAGAAGAATAGATAACAGGGGAATTATCGGTCGTAGGTGCATTAAAAGAGTACTCCTTAGTCTGAAACATTTTTTGATGATTAAGATGGGTCTGACTTTGCAAATACTCCCTTACAAGTTTTCCCCCAACATTTTCACCTCCAGCTGAAAATATCTCTATTCACTTTTGTCGCTTCTACCATTCTTCTGGAGTCATATTTAAACATGGATCAGCCAAAGTTGATCTCGTCCAAAGCTCCAGGCATATCCTCATGATAGAAACTTCCAGAGATATCTGGTGTCAAGCATTCAGTATGAGAATAAATAAGATCATTTCTCCTTTGTTCAAAGTAAAGAGAACTTATTGATGATGCTTTCTGATTATAAAAATAATAAATTCTTATAAAAATGGAAGTTCATAAATATTAGTAAAAAATCATCTCAACTAAACTGAGGTAAAGCTAACATTTCTACAATTACTCTTTCTCATCTTCTTTCCTGAACACACACATTTTTACAAATCATGGTATCATACCATGCTTGTGTTTGCTACCTGCTTTATATTCTCAGAAACTGTATGAAAAATTCATTTAATTCTGGCTTCTAGTTGGGGGAGAGCACTGAAGGAAGAAGGCTAAGATAAATTGTTTTATCTATATTTTTAGTGGTTCATTTGATCTAGAGATTACTCACTATGACTCCAAGTCATCATATGTGGAAATGTCAATTCTTAAAAAAAAAAAAAGTGACTTGAACATATAGGTCCCCCACTTTACTTTTTTTAAACTTTTAAAAATTATAAAAGTAGGCTGAGTGCAATGGCGCACACCTGTAATCCCAGCACTTTGGTAGGCAGAGGTCAGAGGACTGCCTGAGCCACTTGGCGAGACCTCATTTCTACAATAAAATTTTTAAAAATTGGCTGAGCATGGGGGCACACGCCTGTGTTTCCAAGCTACTTGGAAGACTGAGGTGGAAGGATCACCTGAGCCTATGGTAGTTGTAAGCATGTCACTGCACTCCAGCCTGGGCAACAGAATGAGACTCTGACTCAAAAAAAATAAAATTAAATGCCCTTCTTTATTAAAAAAAAAATTAAAACTAATGCAAATTAATGGGAACAAATAGAACAAAGTGTACACACTGAAAAATAAAGAACACCTCTCACCGTCTCCTTCCCCCAACCTCTGATGTTTTCATTCGGCAGTCGGAATCACAGTTCAGTTTATCCATCAAGACATTATCTGTGCATATACACCATATTGCAATGCACACAAATGTAATGTCTCTCTTTTTAAAAAATAAATGGGATCATGTCACAATGTCTGCAGCCATGTTTTTCTTTTTTTTAATACACAATAATGTCTTGGGCATCTTTTCAAATAAATTTCCACAGATCTCCTTCATTCTTTTTTAATGGCCATGAGGTTTCTCATAGAATTTTCCATGGTTTATTTCACCAGGTCCCTACCTATGGGCATTTTGTTTGTTTTCAAGTCTTTATGATGCAAAACACATTCCTGTCCATATACCTTTGAGTAACTTCCTCAAGTCTATTTGTAGATTAGGTTCCTAGGATGGGACTTGGAGTCCAAGCTCACAGAATAACACGGAGTATTGAATTTCTCTGTAATGGAGAGAACTCATTTCCTATTTATATTTTTAATAGAGTATTTAATGTAAGTCTTCTGTTATGTAAGTCCCACCATGGCTCACAGTAGAAACTGGGAAGGAAAAGAATGGGATGAGAAAAGAATGCAAAACCATTTGAGAGTGGATAGCTAAAGGCAGAAACAGCTGTGGACATGTGGGATTCTCCAACTCCAGCAGGGCCTGTCTCTCTTATTGTTTTTTGCAGAGGTGAGGAGGCAGGTCTAAGACCAGGAAGGTGTGCCACCTGGCAGCTGTAAAAAAAATTCTTTCTCACTCCAGCGTAAGAAACAACTAAGGAAGTGTCAGATTTGCTGTACATGTTTTCCCAAGCAAGAGAGAAAAACCATGTACAATTATTTAATAATTTAAAAGAAAAATAGATGGTTCCATTTCATAGGCTGTGCAAATTCCACAGTGATTTAGGCCTGAATTCAAATCTGTCTCCCATAAAGTTTCCCATAAGTCTTAGGAGGGACTCCTCTGTGAGCGTTTGCCCCATTTGGGTTAAAATATAAAAGTATCTTTCACTAAAATAATTTTTAAAAGAAGCTCATTTGATAAAAAGGGTTCTTTAAAACAGTGGTTAGCTCAAAGACAGGAAGAAATTCTACTTGAAATAAGTCCAAGCTTTTTAATATGAGACTAATAAAATAGAGAATTTTATGACTGGGAAAATTGATATTCCACGTGAAAATCAGATTGGGGTTTCACAATTTAAGTATTAGACTTTCACAAGAAATGATCTAAAAGTCTTCCTGTACCTCCACCTCCCACACTCTGACCCCAACATGCCCCAGAACTTTTTTGGTGGTTGGTAGTTAGCTCTACATCTAAGGCAAAACAACAACAACAACAGCACAGAACCCTGCAATCTTTCTTTTGTCAAGGTAAGCCGTTGTATTCTAAAAGGAGAGTTACTTTATGCTACAGTAGTCTTCCCAGTCATGGCTTTGCTTTTCAGGGTTTCAGTTACTGGAGGTCAAATGCGGAAAATATTAAATGGAAAATTCCAGAAAATAAAGAATTCATTAGCTTAAAATAATCACACACTGTTCTGAGTTGATGGCATCTCTCACCTCTCGCTCTGTCCTACTAAGGACAAGAATTCTTCCTTTGTCCAATGTGCCCACGCTGGATACACCACCTGCCCGATAGTCATCAACATTGTTCCCGACATCCAACCATCAACATAGTCATGGCTCGATGATTCAGGATCACTCTAAGAAGATGTTCCTCCTTCTATCATATCACTGGAAGGTCAACAGTAGCCTAACACTACCTCATGACATCTGCGTCATTCACCTCACTTCATCTCATCACGTAGGCATTTCATATCTCACACCATCACAAGAAGGTTGAGTACAGTACAATAAGATACTCTGAGAGTGACCACATTCGTATAACTTTTATTACAGTATATTTACTGTAGTTATAATTGTTCGTTCCATTATTTATTGTTATTAATCTCTTACTGTGCCTAACTTTTAAGTCAAACTTTATTATCATGGGTATGTACATATGTATAGTAATAAAACCTAGTCTATATAGGGTTCAGTACTATACATGGTTTCAGGCCTCCACTGGGGGGGATCTTGGAACATTTTCCCTGTGAATGAAGGAGAAGTACTGCAGTGTGAGTACCTGCATTAGACAGATAAACCAACTGTAATTATAAAGGCGTCACCGAACATCTTATATCTACAAATGGATCCATTTTAACCTGTGGCAGAAAACAAGATCTGTATTATAATCAAAGACCCTTGAGTGCACGTCCATCAAAGTTTAGACTGTATCCTGAGGGTAACAGGAAGCCCCCAGGGCCGGCAGTGATGCGATGAGATCTGCCTTCTGGAAAGATGAGTTTGACTGCAGGATGGAGAGAAGGGATTGGAGAGGTGCCACTGGAGGCAAGGAGACCCACCAGAGGCCGGTGCCGTGACCCAGAGAGCTAGTGATGAAAACATGAATAAAGCTACAGTGTTGGTAGTTGGAAGTGAAAGATACTCAGAGACATCAGTGTAGAAGCATATGGTGACTAATGGAAACAGAGGGAGAAGAGGAGGTCATGATGAAAGATGGTGCAGCAGACTACTGTTTCCCACAGCTCTCCCCAATTACAGGTTGAGCTCTCACAACTGAAATCTGAAGTGCTCCGAAATTTGAAACGTTTTGAGTGTCAACATGCCGCTCAAAGGCAATACACGTCAGACTTTCAGATTGGGGATGCCCAAGCGGTAAGTTTAATGCAGATATTCCAAAATCCAAAAAAGTCCCCAATTCAAAACACTCCTGGTCCCAAGCCTTTTAGGTTAGGGAGATTCAACCTGGATCACCCTGCTTTACCACTTCAATGCCTAAGTTCCCACTGCTGGCACCTGTGTATATTCCCCAAGGGCTTTCTCTGGCCATTGAAGCCTGCACGGCCCACCTGTGTGGTAGACCAGACAGTGAGGGAATGAACTCTCCTGGGAGCAGCCTTAACTGATGACTGCATAAATATCCCAGCTGTCTCACCCTTCAGGTAGGAAATCCTAAAGTGTGTGCCCTACATTGCTTCCTGGATTTCCCCAGGGAAATCATCTCCATTTACCCACACTGGTAACCTGTTTGGCTGCCTTCCTTCATCTGGCTCACTTCCCCATGGCCTTATGGGTATTTACTGGCCTCTCCTCCAAAACAAAACAAAACAAAACAAAACCAAATTGGCTGGGCACAGTGGTTCACGCTAGCACTTTGGGAGGCCGAGGTGGGAGGACTGCTTGAGCCCAGGAGTTCGAGGTCAACCTGGGCAACATCGCAAGACCTCGTTTCTATTTTTAAAAGATAAAAATAATTTAAAAAATAATCATGCACACAAAATTGCACTCATATCTTTGTCTCAGAATCTGCTTCTGGGGGAATCTGAAGAAATGGTCTCTAAACTTATGGTTTGTACCATGGTGAGTGATGTTTAATGATGCTATCTACTAGAAAAAAGATACAAGAAGAAGAAGGTTTTTATTAACTGATTGACTTTTTCGGAGAGATGGTATGTGGAAAGAAGGAGGCAGGGGAAATGATACATTTAGTTGGGAACCTTCTAAATTTAAAGAGCTCTACAGCCCTCTACGTGGTATGTCTCAAGAGGACAACTGGGGATGGTGTGGTGGACCCGATGCTAAGCAAATGCGGAGACTGACCACATTCTGCACTTCTAGTTAACATTTTTTGTTTCTGAACGATAAATCGAGAACAGAAAAGCTAAGCATCTTGCTAAAGAAGACATACTGAATGAGGGAGAACAGTGGAAAACAACTAAACAAAATGAAGCTCCTGTCTGTCATTTCAATAACAACATCAGGCCAGGTTCAATGGCTCACACCTGTAATGCCAGCGCTCTGGGAGGCAGAGGCAAGAGGATTGTCTGAGTTGAGGGGTTCGAGACCAGCCTGGGCAACTTGGCAAGACCGTGTCTCTACAATAAATCAAAAAAAATAGCCAGAAGTGGTGGCATATGCCTGTAGTCCCAGCTACCTGGCAAGCTGAGTGGAAGGATCATCTGAGCCTAGCGGGTCAAGGCTGTGATGGCCATGAGCATGCCACTGCACTCCAGCCTGGGTAACAGAGTGAGACTCCTACTCAACATAAATAAATACATAAATAACAACATCAGAAGAGAGTAAGGGTGTGATATGGGGGTGTCTCTCTTTCTACACTCACTTGGCCTACGTAAGGCAATGCATAACGGATTCGTGTGAATGAAAATAGATGGTCTAGTTTGCGAGTGGAATGACTTTCCTTTTTTTTCTACCCTGGTTACTGGAGGGCAGTTGCTGCCCTGAAAAGGAATAAACACAAAGAAGAAATTGCATGAAATGAGAATATGTATTTTTGATAGCAAAGGAATGGAAGAACATATTATATATATAGAAAAGGCCTTGTAGATTGAATTAGCCAGCCCCAAACTGAAGCCAGGGTCACTACATCACGATTTTCAAACAAATACTCTCCATCATCCATTACACATACTCAAGAACTTGGCCTTTTATAGCACTATTCATTCTCAAGGCATCTAAACAGTCTTTGCAAAAGTAAAAACGCAACCACAGGCAATGCTGAAACCTTATAAAAGACGTTTAGAATATTTTATGTGAGCACATATAAATTTGCTCTGCTCAAAGGAAAAAACCAGCCCAAAGCCAAAGTGGCCGCAGTCCTAGGGTCACAGGGGGTAATCTGTGCCTGAGAAACAAAGCCTCCAACTGGTTTTGCTTTTTGGGGGGGTGGGGGTCTCACTATGTTGCCCAGGTTGGTCTTCAACTCTTAGACTTAGGTGATCCTGCCACCTCAGTCTCCTGAGTAGCTGACATTATAGGCACTTGCTACTGTGCCTGGCTTCAAACTGGCTTTTTAAAAGAGCTTTCAGGCCAGGCTCAGTAGCTCAGCCTGCAATCCCAACACTTTGGGAAGCCAAGGCGAGGGAATTGCCTGAGCCCGCGGGTTCGAGACCAGCCCGGCCAACTACAATAAATCAAAAATTAGCTGGGCGTCGTAGCACGTGCCTATAGTTCCAGCTACTTGGAAGGCTGAGGTGAAAGGATCGTTGGAGACTAACAAGTTGATGCTAGGGTGGCCGTGAGTGTGCCACTCCACTCCAGCCTGGGCAACAGAGTGAGACTCCAACTCAAAAAAAAAAAAAAGAGCTTTCAGATGTTACCATTTCCCACAAAGTGCAAACAGGAAAGCACTGATAATCATCTTTGCTATCAAGTGACTCAACCCATGTACCACATGGGTAGAGATAAAGGTGCTTGGCTAAACAATCACAGATTTTTTTTTCTTTATCTTTGTGGCTTTCTATAGACACCTCAGGTGAGGTGTCTAAGCCAGGTATACATTTCTCCTTTGGAAAGGTTATCACTCTTTAAAAAAGTAGGCCTGTGCTTTAATGTGCAAATCTATAATTGTTGGTCTGTAGAGACAAACAATTTAATTTAATTAGCTAAATTATTGAGCAGGGCTAACTCAGACACAAAGCTGACAGAGGCTAACAACAAGACCTTGCTCTACAGATAGTTTTTAATGACGTTAACAGCTCCCTTTATCTATACTTAAAGACCAAAATAGTCTGGTGGGGGACAGATGGGGTTGGTTATAAGCACACAGTTTTTAGCCTCAAATAACATCCAGATCAGGAAAATTTTGAACTATGAGACTTTCTCTCTCTAGTGAACCACTGCACAGACGATAGCTTATTTACTGCAAATATATCAAAGAAATGCCATAAGTGGTGTGGAATAGTTTTCAGATTTGAAACACAACAGAAAGACAATATATTAACCCACATGTCACTATCTCAGGGCAACCAGTTTGTGTTACAAATAGAAATGCACCTGTAAACTGAAAGTTGCATATTAGAAGACTACTGTCACGGTCACTGTTCCAGTCTAAAGCAAACGTGCACTCCCATTGATGGCCTGAAGGTGTCCACTTGGCATCTAGACACATCTAGATGTTGTTTTTTTTTTCATTATTTTAAAATTTATTTTTATTTTAAAGATATGGGGTACGATTCAGGATTAGGTATACAAGTAGTCATAGTACAGGTAAAGTTTGAGCCTTCTTTTGGTCCCTATTTCACCTGGTTTGAGACATCTATTTGTTAATAACCCAACTGAGGCTGGGCATGGTGGCTCATGCCCAAAATCCCAGCACTTTGGGAGGCTGAAGTAGAAGGATTACTTGAACCTCGAAGTTCAAGACCAGCCTAGGCAACATAGCGAGACCTTGTTTCTATAAAAAATAAAAAATAAATTAGCTGGGCATGGTGGCATGTGTCTATAGTCTCAGATTCATGGGAAGCTGAGGTGGAAGGATAGCCTGAGCCTAGGAGGTCAAGGCTGCGGTGAGCCATGATCGTGTCACTGTACTCCATCCTGGGTGAGAGAGTGAGATCCTGACTCAAAAGACACAAAAAATTTAGAAAAAAACAGCCAATTAGCCTTGACAAATGCAGAAATACTGTCATAAATACAGAGCTTGATGAGTTTTCACAAAAGTACCTATGTATGCAATTAGTAGTCAGATAAAGAAATAGAACACCCCAACTTCCTAGAAGCCCTTCCTGTGCCCTTCCTAGTCACTGCGACTCCCCAGTACTGTGTCTCTCCAGAACTACTTATGGTAACTTGTCCCTTCTCCAATTCTCACTGGAAGTGGCAGAATTTTAAGGATGAAGTCCCTATCTAAACTCTGATTTCCCCCTGTACCAGAATATAGCTTTGGCCCTAAGAAGTAAAGATAGGAATGGGCTGAAGTTACAATGCCATGACAGATGGCAGAACTTTTGGAAGGAGGCGGAGATCTTCTCATCTTTTCTACTGGAAACTAGGCTAAAATCAAACCCAAGTTCTCCTGACTCCCAATCCAGAAGTTTAGCTTCTGTACTGCTGACGAGCTCACTAAATTCAGCATTATGTGCTTTAGCTAACTGAGCAGTTTTAACCCAGCTTCATATAACTGCGAATCAGACGATCCGCTAAAAACTATTGAAGTCCTAACTGAAAGAAACATTCCAGGTGACTGTGATACTACCAGATATCAAAGCAGTAAAGGGGAAGAGAAAAGACAGAAATAGAAGAGTACTAAATTAAAATTATATTTATAAACAGTAAATACTCAGAAATTCTGTGAAGAGTCTTGGTTCAAGGACTATTTCTTAATACTAGCTCAAAGAAGCCAGCCTACAGTAATATTCAAAATACTAACTGCTTGGAATAAATGTAGGCCACGCTGGGGAGGTGAGCTTCTTTTGTTCACTGTCTAGTACATATCATCTGACTTAGCAGGCAACAGGATAGGGTAGAGAGAAAAATGCACCAGGCAGTTCTGAGTTTGAATTCTCATGCTGTCACTCACTGACTGTATGACTTTGAACAAGTTATCAAGTCTCTCTGAACCTCCATTGAGTCATTTGTAAATTGTGATTAATTTCCGTGTCTTAATGAGTTATCTTCAGAATTAAAAATGAGATGGCATATGTCCTGTGCCTGACAATTTAGTAGATCCTTGAAGACTCCCAACTTTCTCCTCTGATGAATTTGTTTCATCAGAAAAGGAGCTTAACTTACAAAACGATACACACCAACATCTAATGTTCTATTGTTTATCTATGACTTTGTCTGAATTTAAAAAGAATCTGCCGTGTTTGAGAAAGGATTGAAGGAAACACTTTGCTGTAATCCAAGACCGCTTTCTCCCTCTCTCTGGAAGTCTTAACACAAAGGAAGGTGATGTGTGCACGTTAAGACATATCTTTCAAGTGAACTGTTTTAGAGAGGTCATTCATATCTGGCCAGGAGTATATTAGGCTGAGAGTTAGTTGCAGGTGGCACTCTAATGGAAGGCATCATTTATTTGGATTTCAGAAAAGTGTATGACATAGTATATGGATGCAAAGGCAGAGCAGAGAGGAGAACATGGATCAAGAACAGATCTGAGGACAAGGCAGACAATTCCAATCGAGTCTTCTGATTTAACATCAAATTCTGATCATCACACCAAATCCTGAAAGGAATTACATTTCTCCCCTACTTATCAGAAGAAACTTGCTTTCTGTGAGGGGTGCTGGGGTTCTTCTTTTCTTGTTTGTATGTTATGAAGAACAACAAAAAAAGTTTTATAAAAAGGCAAGTTAGAGCTGGGTGTGGTGGCTCACACCTGTAATACCAGCACTTTGGGAGGCTGAGGTGGAGGACTGCTTGAGCCCAGGAGCTTGAGATCAGCCTGGACAACATAGTGAGACCTCATCTCTACCAGAAAATTAAAAACTTATCTAAGCATGGTAGCATAGGCTTGTAATCATAGCGTTCTGGGAGATTGAGGCAAGAGGATTGCTTGAGCCCAGGAGTTCCAGACCAGCCTGGGCAACAAAGTGGGACCTCGTCTCTACAAAAAAATCAAAAACTTAGTGGGGAGTGGTGGCACATGCCTATAGTCCCAGTTACTCGAGAGGCTGAGATGGAAGGATCATTTAAGTCCAGGAGGTCAAGGCTGCAATTGAGTCATGAGTGTGCCACTGCACTCCAGCCTGGGTGACAGAATGAGACTCCAACTTAAAAAAAAAAAAAAAGTCAAGTTAGGTAAGAATGAGAGTGGGGATTTACAAATATAATTGCTGATGTGCTTTACACCATCTAATTCCAGGCTCCATCTGAAATAACAAACAGGAGCACTGGTGACTCCACTCACTGAGAAAGAATTCCACGGAGACCCACATTTTCCTTCACACCCGCCCTGGTTGTGTTTTTGGTTTTTGGCATAACACAGAGCAAACATACTGTGACTTCTGAATCATAATAACACAGAATGGAAGCTCCACATTGTTGAAAAGTAGTACTGGGATATAAATTCTTCTCTTAATAGACTTTCTTACAGAGAAATGATGGGAAACACACACAGATGCAGGTTCAGTGGCAATGGCTCTACTCTTGAACTCCTGGTCTCAAGTGATCCTCCCTCCTCGGCCTCCCAAAGCACTGGGAACACAAGCATGAGCCACTGAGACCGTCCATGACTCTTCCCTTAATACAGAATCGCCCTGCATGCCCAGAAAAACACCTGGCCTCAGAATCTTTCTTCTATTAATGTAAACCTTGTACGAAGTGAGACAACTATACATTAAACAAAGCATATTAAACTACACATTGTCTGTAATTTCTGTCTCCCCCATGATAGGAAAAAGCATTTTATTTCTTTTATTTCCAGCAACACCACCATTCAGGGCGCCCTCAGTAATCTATTTATGACTTCACAAATATTTCATCCCCTATCCCTCCAGAAGAAGGTGACAGCAGTTTAATTAATCATTGTTTGAAAGATTCCTGATGTTACCTCCGTCTAAGACATTTGCAGCAAGGGAAAATGTTAGGCCTTGGCTAAAATTGGCATTCTTTGGTTCTCAGGAAAGTCAGTCTAGAAATACTGGCAACCACCGAGGCCAGGACACCGCGAAGCTCTGTGTTTATTCTGTTTCTCTGGGACGGTGGCAGCTGTGAGTTTCAGATACCATCTGCTGAAGGCAAATGCCTAGTTAGCTGAGCTATTCTAGAATCGCTCCACAGTCCATATTTCTACCAACCCTCTCTCTGCTTTGCTATCCCCCTCACTTTTGGCTTCATTTTCCAACAGGCCTGAAACACAATCACAACACACCAGTCGGCTGTGGGTCCTCTTGGCCCACAGCTGTTACGCTTTAAATGACACTCTCAGCTGGCACCTCCCCTGCCCTGTGGTCTCACCCTGAAGGCGTCTGGAAGAGAGTTCCATCCCACTGACAGAAGGTACATAAGCATATACCAGTGGAGTATATATTGTTGAAATAGGGCTATGTGTTTCCAGCATGTGCAAGAGATTTCTTAGACTAGAACTAGGCACATTAAACCTCATTAATTATGATCTCTACTAATTGGGAATCTGAGATAATTCTCTGGGCTGACACGTAACTTTGCATCACCTGTGGAAAGAAGATAATTGCTAAGTAAATAAGGAATAGAAATAATATTTTATTTTATTTTGAGACAAGGTCTCGCTCTGTTGCCCAGGCTGAAGTATAGTGGCACGGTCATACCTCACTGCAGGCTTGAATTCCTGGGCTCAAGTGATCCTTCTGCCTCAGCCTCCTGAGTAGCTTGGACTACAGGCGCCACCATGCCTGGCAAATTTTTAAAAAATTTTTTTGTAGAGATAGGAGTTTTGCTATGTTGCCCAGGCTGGCCTTGAACTCCTGGCCTCAAGTGATCCTCTCGCTTCAGTCTTCCGAAGTGCTGGGAACCACTATAACTAGTCTAGAAATAATATTTTATTTTTTATTTCTTTTTTCCAGCTAGTTTTATTTACAAAAGGAATAATATTTTAAAGGTAATGTTTGAACTATGAGGCTTTCGTTTACATCTTAACAACAAATTATTTTTGACCTAGTGACTAAAGTCAGCCCTCCTTCCTGGCTTCCCCATTTCTACACAGGCACTAACATTCCTTAATTCAACCTGCTTATAGCAAAGTTAGCAGTCTCCCCAACCAGCTGGCTCCCCGCCTCTGCTTCTCCCCGCCCTCCACTTTTTTAACCCAGGCCCTCATGAATAACACTGCTCTTGAACTAGAGGATCCCAGTGGGTTCCTTCCTATACCCTCTCCAATGATTCAGTAATCTGCTGCCCAATTAGTCTTCTGAAATTTTCTTTTTTTTTTTCTTTCAAACCCCAATCTTATTATCCCAAACAAAATTTTCTCTAAGTATCTATGACTCTTAGACCCCGGGATTTTAAGATACTCAACTGCATCGTCAATGTTTTTGCTCCCAGCACTGCATTTAGCAAAGTACTAAAATAAATGGAGGTCCACAAATCTATCTGAAATCCTTGGGGTCATATGCATTTTGGGATTCATATTTGTTTCTGATTTCAGGATGATAATACAGTGCTTAAAACATAATTTCTGTAATATTCCAGTGGGCTGGGAACAACACTTCATAGTCAAATACACTGATGTTTCTGCAAGAAAATGTATGAATTTTATTGTGATACATAAAGGCTATAGGTAGCCTCCCATTAGGTTTTACCACCAGATCGTTTTTTTGTTTGTTTATTTTTGATTCAGGGTCTCACTCTGTCACCCAGGCTGGAGTACAGTGGCATGATCATGGCCCACCACAGCCTCAACTTCCTGGGCTCAAGTGATCCTCCTGCTAAAGCCTCTCAAGCAGCTGGGACTACAGGTGTGTGCCACCATGCTCAGTTAATTTTTTGTAGAGATGAGGTCTCGCTGTATTGCCCAGGCTAGTCTCAAACTCCTGAGCTCAAGCGATCCTCCCTCCTCGGCCACCCAAAGCACCGGGATTATAAGTGTGAGCCATAGTGCTTGGCCTCCAAATAGTTTATTCAAAATATTTTGGTTGGTAGGTGTTTTGGATTTCAAAATTGTGATTAAGGAATTGAGAACCTGTAGTAGATTTATAATAATCATTTATCACCATCCAAATTTGAAAAAATACATTTTCCTTAAAAAATTTTCATATTGCCAACTTTGATTAATTCAGATTGGTCTTCTCCACAATTAGTCCAAATAATTGGGGTTTTCCTTGTAAAAGTGTCAGCATTTCGTGATCACAAGGTTGTCCCTGTCAATGTTAAATTTTTCTAATTTTAACTCTATTCCCAAAGCACTTTTATCTTGCTTATTAAAAAAATAAAAATCCCCTATTGGCTGTTTACTTTTGCAAAATGTAAATACGGTCTTTTTGCTTTCCCCTGCCTAAAGAAAGACTTTGTTGAAGTACAGTAGACTGACTATCCTTCAGGAAGATTTATATTTTAAAAATCTCAGTTATACCTGCTTTTCCCTCAAAATAAGCGCTAAGCCTTTTAAGTGTGAGTTTTTATCTAATGGGTAACATAAGTCTATCAAGCAAATCACAGAAAATCCCCTACGCACAGTTAAGCATATACTAAAATCACTCTTTTAGGTCGTGTTTTAACTTGACCAATAAACTCTGCTTTAAATACAGCCAAGCCAAACATTAAGCCAGCAGGGCAGGGTTTGTATATACATCATAGGATGCTGGTCGTATGGGTCATAGCACTCTGACAGGCAATTCCTAGGCAGTTATTTTGACATTAGAAAGTCACAATCCATCAACTTAACAGCTGGGCAATAATTTTGGGACCAGGGAGATGGCTATTCAAAATGACACTGTGGGAAGTAAGCAGTAGTTCCAAGAGCCCCTGTTTGAGTATGAAGACATAAACTAAGCAGAATTTCTTTCCACCTCTGGAACCGGCCATTATGTAATGTGTTTCTGTGTAAGCATGTTATTTCTGGTGGTTGAACAGAAAAGCTCTGCCTGCAAAGCTAAAAAGCATGCAGGTATCTGGGCTCTGGCAGAATGTGAGGAGACGAGAAGAGAGGAATCTGCCATCACAAGACTAAAGAACAAAAAAGAGCTAGCTGCCTGTCCCCCACCGTTGGCCACATACCACTTCCAGTGACTTGTGACACCCCAAGCTAGTATTTCAGAAGATGTTACACCATTCTTTCCGTACTGCAGATTAATCATATCTCCAGTGCTCTGTGACACAGGGCAGCTTGGGTGTGTGGAAGATGCCTGGACTTTATTCTTGAAGGAGCTGCAGGAACAACAACCCTGCTATGAATGCCCCTCTACCCCCGCTCCCCGCTACACCCCCCAACCACACACACAGCCTTGAACTTCCACTCTGCTCTCCGGGACAAATGAATGCAGATGGGAACCGGGAACCACAGAGTGCGTTTGAGATCCTGTCAACAGCTGGGAAGGAAGGCAACAGCCGGCAGGAAGTTTCCTGGATTGGTGGGTGGGGTGGGGTGTGGGTGGGGAGTATGAACTATGAACCAGACAGCAGTGGTTCTCAAATGTTCTCCTTTCATAATAACTCTGAGGGATGGCCACGCTGAGAACAAGGGGACAGCAAGCACACCCTCCCCTTTTACTCTGGAAAGAAGAAATGAAAAAGAATGGATAAAAAATTAGGAACTGATGGCTGAGATGGCAAAAAGGAGAGGTAGATGGATATATGCAAATACTATGGCTCAGAAGAGAGATGGAATCTGGGTGGTGAGATTTTCTTAATGAGCTGTGTTGCTTCCATGGAAACCAAAGTGCTCTTTGTGGCAGCCCACACCCCACTGGGGTCATGACCTGCCCTACTGGGGACTAGTATTCTCACCCCTGCCCTCCCTCATATTCCTGGCTGCCGGCCTGAACTACTGACAATGTGGAAAGCAAATCATTTTCAGGTTATACTTCGCTATTTGAAAGAAAAAGAAATTCACTACACGGACAAAATATCAGCAGATAAAGAACAATAAACTCTTAAAGCAAAGATGAAGTGGTTTACTACCGTCTACATTGTATTTTAATAAACTTTTGCCGCTGTTTAAATTGAGTTTCTCTCTTCTAAAACTTCGCATTCTGTGAAAAACTATAACACATTAGCAGAAAGTATCTGAAAATTCAGGTTTCAGAAAAGTCATTCTCAAGCAACCAATAGTAGAAGCAAAGTCAACAATGTTGCCATACCTGGAGTTGATATTCTTCCATGAAGCACTGATTCACTGGGCAGCAGATCTTTTGAATTGGAGGTGAATGGTGATTGTCTAAAAGTATCTTCTGAAAAGAAAGGGCTGGGGTGGGGGAGGAGGAGTGAGGTTTAGTAAATTAAAGCGATTTCAGACACCCAGAGCATCTGGCCCCAAATACATACACACACAGTATTGGGTAAGGTATTGTTGTTTTAAATGGTGTCTCGTGAATATAAGAAGACTGTACTTAATGTGGAGAAAGAGGAAAGACTACATCAGACAAGTGCCACGCATACATTCTGTCTACTGGTTTTATATTTGGGGTGAAGACGGGAAGCAGCATCTGTGCAAAGCTGTTAAACCCATAGAGGAAGACAGTTCAGTTTTACTCTTGCTGTACACCTTCTGTGAGTGTGTTGACCAAATGAAGACCAGCCACCGGCGTCACAATCAAAAAGGGCCTGCCTGTTCTTCTTCCCAGAGATGGAATTTCCCCGGCTCACCCATATTCTGTCACCTGAACCCTCTGGGACCAAAGGCACACGTTAGAAAGGCAGGATAAGCCGGGCTTGGTGGCTCAGCCTGTAATCCCGCGCCTTTGGGAGGCTGAGGTGAGTGGATTTCCAGACCCGCCTGGGCAGCGAGACCTCATCTCTACAATAAATCAAAAAATCAGCCGGGTGTGGTAGCGTGCGCCTGTAGTTCCCAGCTACTCGGAAGGCTGAGGCGGGAGGATCGCAGGAGCCCAGCAGGTCGAGGCTGCAGTGGCTGGGAGTGGCCACTGCACTCCAGTCCGGGCGACAGAGTGAGACTCCAACTCAAAAAAAAACAACAAAAAAACAACAACAACAAAAAAGAAAGCCAGGATAGAGTCACTATGCGGAAGGAAACATCTCACTGGTCCCCAGAGACATGGACACTGGAAATTGTGTTGGCTCTCAAGGGGTAAAGCCAGAAAATGAGGCATCCAGAGGGGACCTCAAAGATCACCTTTATTTAACACGAAAGGAAGGCCCTGACCTGAGTGGCCCTAAGCTCCCTTAGTGAGCCAGCTAGAACTAGAATCAGATCATCAGTCATCTCGACAGGGTTTTCCCTAATGCCACGGCCGCCGTGAACACACGTTTGGATGCTTTTATTTAGAGGATTCTAGCCCAGTCACAGGGAACACAGGGAAGTATTACGATCACATGTGAGACTACCCAGGAAATGGAAGGCCCTATTTCTTTACAACAGAGAAAATTCAACTGTGGGAACTGGGTACCCGGTGGCAGCAAGTCGACGGGGCAGTAACACAGCCCAGACACAGGCAGAGCAGGAAGCCATCGCCACCCTGAGGCTGGAGGGACAAAAGGAGGAGGTAAACGGAGCCCAGGGGCCGGGGCCACCTGGCGGGCGCCGCAGCGCTAGAGCAATCGCAGCTGCTGGAGGAGACAGAGAGGGAGCCGGGAACAGCCCCCTTCCTTCCTTAAGCTCCACCCCCACCTTCCACCAGGGCCTCTGATTGGCTAAACCTTCTCAGAAGGCGGGGAAAGCAGCCCGGAGGGACGCCTCTCCGCCCCGCCCCGCCCACTCCCGGGCAGAGCAGATGACCAGGGATCAGAACAACACATCTGAGGGTGCACAAGCCTAGGAATCCCAGGACTCGTGTCGCTTTGCGAAACATGCCACAAGGCCCTGGTCACGGTTATTAAATATTGCAAAGGGAACAGTAAGACGAAACCGCAGGATTTTTTTTTGAAGTTAAACATACGTTGATACATAATATAGTTTTACATGACAAAATTTTTATTTTTATTTGTATTTCAATACCTTTGGGGATACGGATAGTTTTTGGTCTGGGTTTTAAGAGTACCCACCACCCCCACCACCTGTGCACATTGTACGCAAGAAGGGATATTTTTTGTCCATCCCTTTGCCTCCTTCCCGTCTGAGGGCACACAAGCCTAGGACTCCCAGGACTGGTGTCGCTTTGCGAAACATGCCACAAGTCTATGGTCACTATTATGAAATATTACAAAGGGAATAGTAAGATGAAAATGAAAGATACTTTTTTAAAAGTTAAACATACGTAGATAGATAATAGAGTTTTACATGGCTGTTAGGCTAGATTTTTTTTTTTTGAGTTGAAGTCTCACTCTTTCGCCCAGACAGGAGGGCAGTGGCCGCACCCGGCCACCGCAGCCTCGACCTGCTGGGCTCCGGAGATCCTTCCGCCTCAGCCTTCCAAGTAGCTGGAACCACAGGCACGCACTGCCACGCCCGGCTAATTTTTTGATTTATTGAAGAGATGAGATCTCGCCAAGTTGCCCAGGTGGGTCTCAAACCCGCGGGCTCAGGCAATCCATTCACCTCAGCCTACCAAAGGCACGGGATTACAGGCTGAGCCACCGAGTCCAGCTTAGATTTTTTTTTTAAGTTATATTTTTGTTTGTATTTCAATACCTTTCGGGGATACAGACGGTTTTTGGTCTGGGCTCTAGGAGTACCCACCACTCTGTAAGAAAAGGATTGGCAGTAGTGGGAAACTGCCTAGGGTGGGAAAGCAGGATTAGCAGTAGTGGGAATCTGCCTGGAGAAGGGGGGTAAACCTCATCAACAAGGGTACCTGCATAATGAATATTTGTATACGTAACCCTGAATTGTCCCCCACATCTTTAAAATAAAAACAAATTTTAAAAAAGAAAAGAAAGAGTACCCACTACCCCACCTGTGCACATTGTACAAGAGGTGATTTTTTTTTTTTTTTTTTTTTTGGTCCATTCCTTTCCCTCCTTCCTTTCTGAGTCTCCAGAGTCCATTAAACATTCTCTATGCCTTTGCAGAGCCTTAGTTTAGCTCCCACTTCCAAGTGAGAACATGTGGTGTCTGGTTTTCTGTTCCTGAGTTAGTTCCCTTAGAATGATGTTCTCCAATTCCATCCAAGTAGCTGTAAAAGGACTAGATTTAATGCAACTCTGTATGGCACGGCTTTTATTTGTATCTTAAACACCAGGCGATTTAAGTCGGCTTAAAAAGTGAACTGGCTATAAGCTAGTAGGAGATAGGAAATGGGGAGAGGGGAAAGGGCAGATATGTCATTTTAATACCAAACATCTCATAAGCTGCAAATGATAGAAACTCTTTAAAGGATAAGGCAGTGCAGCACAGTGGCTAAGTGCATACACTCAGGAGTTCTGGGTTCAAATCCCAGCTCTACCACTCAACCACTGTGTGACCTTGCACCTATTTAAGTTCTCTGAGCCTTTATTTCTTGTCTATAAAATGGGACCTCACAGAGGAGCTGTGAAAATTAAGTCAGTTCCTGAAGTGTGCTTTATAATAGTGCCTGGTAAGCAGTAAGTGCTCAATAAATATGAGCTACTTTTTATTTGTACCTCTGTCTAACCCAAAGGGGAGTGTAAATGAATCAACTTTTCCACAAAAGTTAACAAAAAGTGTAGCATTTCCTTTGTATAAAAGTCTTCACAAAATGAAGAAAAGGCGACTGATTTTGAAGTTAGTTAGCTGCATGGGCGATTAGGCTAATTTTCAACCCTTCCATAAAGAAAACTGCTAAGGATCAAAAGAGCTTTCAAGGAGGTAGAGACCTTGAAGGATTGCTGGTCAACCCCTGAGGGTAAGACTCCTTGATTCCTCATTAGCTCTGAAGCTTATATGTAAGGTAACAGTGGCCTCCTCGTGTCTGAGTAGACAGGTCACATGGGAAACGCCATGGTTGGGCTTCACAGGTAAAGGTCAGGCTCTAGGTCTCTGCCTTTCTGGAACTCTGGCTGTAGGAATTACCTTGAAATCTGGGAGTACAGGAGAGTTCACGGAGGCATTTGGACTGAAATGAAGAGACTTCCCTTTGCGGGCAGCATGAGTCCCAAGAAGGGTCCCCTATAGGGTGTCTGGAAACTTCACTGCCAAAGATAAACATGTGTAATTCCTTCATTCCCTAATTTCATGGTGACTATTTAGTGCCAGACACTGAGAACACCATGGTCAGCAACACTGGCTATGATTGCAAATCTCAGGGAACGTGTGTTAACCTAGCAATCACGGACCTAAAAGGGAACTTCAAGGATGGCTCAGGCTGTGGGGGAGAGGGGTATGGCCTGGCCAGGGAGGCCAGGAAGGGCTTTCTTGCAGGAGCCACAAGTGAGCCGAATGGAGAGTGAGGTCCTCAGGGCTTTGAGGAGCTGGAGAGTGTGACCCCAGCAGAGAGAGAGCGAGCACAGACAGTCTGCCGAGATGGAAGGAGGCCCACTGCAGCGGGGGATGAGTCTGGGCCCCAGTGTGCAGGGATCATGGCTTGTCCCAACAACTGTGATGTCATAAGTAACAGGGTCACAGAAAGCTCCATCTGGTTGCCAGGAGTAGCGATGTGTGGTGGGGGGCGGGGCTTGTAGAAGACAAGGCACACTGCCAGAGCAACAGTCTTTATTGGACACAGGGATGCTGGTAGCCAACGTGGCAAGCCAAGAGCGACACGTGCTAATCAAAGAAGAGTTTAAAGGAGATGGCAGTAAAGGCCACGGGTATATTTAAAAACCTTCACCTAGGTTTGTAGGTGAAGCCGGCTGAGGACGCCGTGCTATCTGCAGGGAACTGCCAGGTCCTGCCAGGTAGTGGCAATGGGCTAGCTCTGGGTCTTCACAGTGCTCTTCCACAGTGCAGGCTTCCACTGATGGGAGCAGTGGGGACCCATTATCACTGAGCTGTGCAGGAGAAACTGAATTGAAAGGGAGGCAATCACGAGGGAAACAACATTCCAGAAAATTTTCTACCCTACATGCCAGCTTTATCCTGCATAGAAAAGAAAAGATTTCTTCTGAGGGAGCAGGGAATTAGAAGGAAGCCCTGCTGAATACAAAACTTGCACGAAAGGGCTGGCAATGTTTTTATGGGGGCAAAGAATCAATGGAGAAACTTTCAGAAGTCAAGACGGTTTAAGTCTGATGTAAGGCCTTATCTACAAGGAGGAGCTATTAGGTTCACAGAGCCAAACAAGCAGCCGCCATGCTCTGCACTGGGGTCCATTCCTGCTGGGAGGAGGGGAATGTGGTGGCTTAGCACAGAGTCTGGAAATCAGAAAGATCTGAGTCTGAATTCCATACTGGTCACTTAACAGTTAAGTGAGCTTTGTCCAGCCAATAACCTCTCTAGCCTGAGAAAAGACACTGAAAAAGACATTTTAAAATACCATCAGGATTAAAACAAGATATTCCATGTTAAAGTTCTTAGTGCATAGTACATGCTCAATAAAAAATAGTAGCTAACACGAAGGTATCTGGCACTGCTTTAAAGTGATTGGTGTGTATTAACTTCACGCA
This sequence comes from Carlito syrichta, assembly GCF_000164805.1. Lineage (NCBI taxonomy): Eukaryota > Metazoa > Chordata > Mammalia > Primates > Tarsiidae > Carlito > Carlito syrichta. Next base: position 125,002 of record NW_007072098.1, read on the forward strand.
GTCATCACAAGAAACCTATGAGGGTAGCTATTGTTATTATAGCAGCTCCCCCTTATCCATGGGTTTGTATTCTGCAGTTTGTTACCCACATAGTACAATAAGATACTCTGAGAGAAAGATGCCACTCTCATAATGTATATAGTATATTGTTATAGTATATTGTATATTGTTATAGTATAATGTTATAGTATATTGTTATAATTGCTCTGTTTTATTATTAGTTATTGTTGTTGATCTCCAGCCGCACCTAATGAATAAATTAAACTATATCATAGGTACGTCCATATAGGAAAAAAACAATGTATATAGGGTTTAGCACCATCTGTAGTTTCAGGCGACCATTGTGGGTCCTGAAACATATCCCCTGTGGATAAGGGGGACTACTGTATGATCCCGATTTTACAGATGGAGGGACAGGCACAGAGAAGGTAAGTATTTGCCCATGCTCTTGGGCTAAGCCAGGATTTGAATCCAGGCAAGCTGGCTTCTCAGGGTAACCCGCTCGGCTATACTGCCTTCTGTGTGGTCTCTTAACACCCAGGGGATTCATGGACCAAAGAGACCCACAAATCCTCAGAACAGATGGCACGAAAGGAAGAGACAGAGGAAGGAGAGACGAAGCCAGAGTGGGCAGCAGTCATTCAGTAGGAAGATCCTAGGAAGAGGAAGGACATTTGCAACTGAGAAATAGAACACATGAAAACGAATTTTTGCCTTTACTTTTCTGTAGAAGTTAAGATATGCCCAGTTTTCTAAAACTCTACCACCCATGCTCCTGGTTGATGTACAATCCTGAACATTCTCTGTTACCTGTACCCGCAGCTTCTGGGAGCAAGCTTGTCTCGTTACTAGGCTTAAGTGAAGAAGGAGGGTGAAGAAGTTGCTAGGCGTTTCTAAGCCTCTATTTGGGCATGGATATGAAGCACAAGGTGGCACTCTGGCTACATACACATCTGTAGATTTATCTTTCTGCTGCTAGATTACGTTTCAGGAAGGAGACAACACTAATCTTGGACCACAACTGATAGTAGAGCACAACTTGCTCCAAAGGCTTAACGCTCTAAGAATACTGGGCATCTTTAACTCTCCGCCTGTGTTCTGAGAGGACAGGCCAGGCATGGTGGCTCACACCCATAATACCAACACTTTGGGAGGATGAGGCGGGAAGACTGCTTGAGCCCAGAAGGTTGAGAATATGGGCAACATAGCGAGACACCACCTCTACAAAAAAAAAAAATTAAAAAATAGCCGAGCATGGTGGTATGCCCCTGTAGTCCCAGCTACTTGGGAGGTTAAGGAGGAAGGATCGCCTGAGCTCAGTAGGTCAAGGTTGCGGTGAGCCGTGATCGTGCCACTGCACTCCAGCCTGGGTGATGGAGTGAGACCCTGATGCAAAAAAACAAAACAAAAGCCTGTTTAGAGGGGACAGAAGACACTCCACTTGTAACTCTGTGCCAAGCATGGTCATTTTTAGAATGCTGAGGCTGTATTCCAGAAGCTCTTGTTATTCTCCCGTGCCTCAGTGGCTATAAAACACAGAAGCTCATTTGCTCTCAGCTGATGCCCAGCTATGCAGTGGACAAATCACCTCCGTAGGTGGAGGTGAGGCTGGCACCTTGTTCATGCTGATCAGTGGCTGTCACTGCTGGTTGTGAGCAAAGCAGAGCTAAGTTCCAGGAGGTACCCAACACAGAATGAATGAAGCACATCTTTCCAGGGAGGAAAGCAGTCCACGAACTAAACAGCCACTAGGACATGCTCTCAAGCAATTTGTACTGTCCTTCAATGGATAATATAAGCCAATTGCCAATTATTCCAGGAAAGGAGTCAGTCTGCGAATGCCGTATGTTCCTTGTTTCTGATGCTCCAAAAAAGTTTTAGTCATTTTGTTATGAAAAAGCCCCTCCATCAGAAAGTGGGCCAAGAAGTGGGAAAAGGCAAAAATTGTAAGAAAACAAAGGATGTATTTCTGGTTAATATTTCTGGTGTGCTGGGTGTGGTGGCTCATGCTTGTAATCCTACCTACTTGGGAGGCTAAGATGGGAGGATTGCTTGAGCCCAGGAGTTCAAGACCAGCCTGGGTAACATAGCAAGATTCCATCTCCTAAAAAAAAGATTGGTAGAGGAGAAGGTTAAAACCAACAGCAACTGGGGACGGGATCGTCACTTATTTTCACTTGACAAAATCAGCATCTATTACAACATATTCTCTTTGGTTATGGACAAAGACAGGCTACCTGGAGGGTTTAGCTAATTCATATAAATAGTCGATAAAAATTCAGTTACAGCATCTGGAAGATGATGGTATGGACTTCAAACAGCTCAAGTCCCCCCTTATTTTTTTTCTGGGTTTTGTTAAGACAATCTTATAAAACTTTCATCTATCTAAGTTTATTTTCTGGATAAAAGTGAAATAGCTGCTGAAAGCGTATTTTTCTCTTTCTCCTGTAGGAAATCTAAGTTCTGAAATAGGAAGGGGCAGGGCCATCATTGTGACTGGACGATTCCAGGTCTCAGATGGCACAGACCGTGGGGATAGCAGAAAAAGGCTGCAAAAAGAAAAAAGATTTACAATAAATAATAAAAGAGTCCATAAAAGATTATGGCTCTAAATAGTGATACAGTTTGCTAAGTGCCGATTGTGGCACAAATATTTCCACCTTTAACATCTGAGGGCCAACAGGCAGATCTCTACTTCTTGTAGAACAGAGGACCCATCTTTTTAAAACCACCCCTCCCTTGAGCCACAGGAAAAGTCTGATGGGAATTCTCCTTTTGAGGGCAGTAACAAGACAAAGCAAAAAGGAAAGTAAGTAGATACAGAGTGTAAGAGAAAGTTCAGAAAACACCTTGGTTCTAATGACACAACAGTTTGAAAAGAGGAACAGAGAAGAAATCATTTTTATTTTCTTCTAAAAGACAATAATAGCTTTCAACATTAAACTTGGGAATGGCAAATAGAAAACAAAAAGATTAAATAAAGACGAAACAGTCTTTGCTCTGTAGGAGTTTTTACTCAGAACTCATAAGAATCTAGGTAGATAAAGGTGGAATAAAATTCTGTTAAACGTAAGAGTTTCTGGCATATCATCCCCAAATGATAGTCTGACTTCTATTTACATGTCAACAGAATTTTTTAGTGAGCTAAAAAAAATCACGAGAAAAAAAATTCTTTAGTAAATTAATCAAGTAAAAATACTTGATTATCTATCCAGTTGTATGCTATGTGACCTAGTAAGGTTTCCAGATTTCTTCCAAGAACTGAGTAAAATACATCCAGAAGAATTTGGGTTAAGTTTGTATTTTCTTCTGTTGTACTTTAAGGAAATTTTAAGAACAAATGATCTGACTTAGATGTGTCTGAGAAGCTGTATATTGCAAAAGGAGAGTGGAGCCCTGGTCTGGGGTAAATGAGCTCTGCAGGAGCTGGTGTATCCTCTCTCTAGCGACTATCTGCTTCCCAGATGTCTGTAGCCCCTGGGCCCCTCACCAGATGGCTTTCTATTTGCACCCCAACCCCACTAACAGGGTCTCCCTCTTCACTTATTCTCAGTTACCAAGTCACTGTAATGCTGGTCTTCCATACTGATATATCATGTTCTGTTGTAAGAACTGAAAAGCCATATACCAGGGGTGCCAAAAAAAATACCATATACACATTTTAAGAGATGTTATCTTTGTATTGCTTTTCGAGGTTGAATTGAATTATGGTAGCAAAGTGTAATATGACGTTCGCTCAAAAGATGGCGTTAATCAACTGAATGCTAGCATCACCATGCGACAGGCAGGACAGTCAAAGAACATGGTGGAAGCGCTGTTGTTATTCCAGGAGTGTAAGACCATTTTAAAGAGGTATTTGAAATTCGAGAACGTTGCATAAGCACAATGACCATAGAGGTGTGAGTATACAACAGAACCTCCAACACGCCTAACAATCGCACACATTTGTGATGAGTTTGAGGAGTGTGGTCCTGTGTGTGATATGCACAGGGGAAGATTCAGGAGGACTCATATAGCAACAAGTCCTGCAGGAGTTCGCCATCATCAGAAGTGTTTGGACGCTGATGGTCATCACTTTGAGCATCTCTTGTAATCGCAGAAGTCAAACGTGGCTTGTGTTCATCTTTTGTTATTGTTATATACCGAGTAGTACAATTTTAATTGTTTTTTTACTTTCTTAAAGTGTGTATACATTTTTGGGGCACCCTCTGTATTTGTCCAAAAATCACTGATATTGTCCAAAATCACTGATATTTTAAAAACTCTGAACTCGGAATCACTTAGGCCTTGAGAAATGCTCTAGGAGCTACACATGGCATTAACATTTTGAAGTGAACAGGAAGCAGTGTTGAGAAAAGAGTTTTCCATGCCTCCAAAGCTGTAGGAAGAGCCAGGCAACAGACCAAAGTTATTCTAAGAATAAATCTGACTTTAGTTCAGAGACTTTTTGAATACGTGGAATATGCATAGGGCAAATCAAATGGATACAGGTAACTTCCATATCTATAGAATGAAACTAAAGAAAATTAGAACAAACTGGAAATATTTTCTGTGAACGAAAACTAGAACTTGCTAACAGTGACAGATGATAGTCCCTGCCAAAGGACAAAAAAAAAGTTTTTTTTAAAAAAAACTAATCAGACATATTAAATAAGAAAGATGGAACTATTCAAAGATAAGAACAAGGGAAATATTTGGATTAGTTATCTTCTCAACATTTCCTCAAGCCTTTCAGGGTCAGAAGAAGCTTTTTGAGAAGCTGGAAACACAAGAAAATATGCTTACAACTCAAAAACAGAAACATTGTCACACTTTGTTTTTAGATATTCCATTTAAGAAAAGATCAAATAGCATTATTTTAAATGTAATTTTCATGATTACTGCAATTTTCTCATCTTTATGTAGTGATTTTTTTTCTCAAATATTACTTGATAAATCTATTTGCTAATCATTTATAATAGAATAATAGATGCTTAATATTTTTTCTTTATATATTTATACATCTATATTATATGTAAGATATAAATGATGGTGTTTGAAATACATTCAGTGCTTAGTTCTACATATTTTTGTAAAAGGATTTTGAAGACTTTAAAAATAATATACCAAGCCTCAATACAAGTGTATGAGTATTATGTGAAGTAGAGAAGAAAACTCTGATATGGTAATTTTGTTCTGGAACAGAAATCACTCTGTATGGCCTAGGACCATCTGTGGTCCTCCTAACTTCCAACTTGGGCCTTCAATTTCAGTTTGGAAGGAACAATGTATAGCTGCTGCTTCTGAAATGTTCCCAGATATGAACACGTTAGGTATAAAAATCACTGCCAGTTGTCTCACTGACATTCCTGTAGTCAGTTAAAAAGGAAATCTAAAATGAAAAGAAATGGTTTTAGTGCTACTTATGAAACTGTCCTTCCCTTTACAATGCCACAGAAATGAGGACCCCCGTTCCTGAATGATTATTGTAATAAAAAGAACTCAGGGTGGCAGGGGATGTGAGGGTGGAGACGTGTGCTCAAGATTTAAATTGACTGTGAGTCTCTGCACTGACGGAAACCCTGACCACTGCAAACAGAAAATTCCTTATCCAAACATATAAGGGACATAACAGAGACCTACTATGACCTCAGGGGCTAGGCCTGGAAACCCAGTCATTGATCATGTTGGATTCACACATTTTCAAAGATAGAGGGGTTGTAGTGAGTAAAACTTGGAAGAATCCCTATACATTGGCAAGCTTCAGCTGGGACATTTATCTAAAAACTGAGGCCGGCATTGCAGATTCAGTGGGTTTGTAAATGCGGTTTGTGGGAAGAGGGGAAGCAAGGTCGCTCCACGATTTTTCTTTTCCAGATTTTCTTCTTTAATTTCTGGAGGAGATAAGGAGAGAGGCTAAGCTGTGTTTCCTCTCCTTCTATTACACTGGTGTGGCTGTGCACTTGGCTAGTGCCAATCAAATAGAAATTTCGTGGCAATTAAAAACTAAAAGTGTTGTTAATTGTGTAGGATGTGAAATGGTATTGTGGGAAAGATTCTTATTTTATTAGAGATATTATACCAAAGAATCTGAGGACGAATGCATTATATCTGGGATGTGATTTTATTTATGTGAGTTGGAGTCTCACTCATAAGCTCCTGATAGAATTGCAGATTCAACCTTTTTGGAAGTCAATTTGACCATTCATAGCAAAAGCCTGAAAATGCGAAGGCTATTTTGAGTCATTTTCTCCAAGCATTGTTTATATAAACAACAATTCCTTGCTTGTCAATAACAGAATTAAATAAGTACATGATGATACTGAATTCTATACAAACATTAAAATCATGTTGAGTTATGCTTATTAACATAGAAAGACGCTCTTAATACACTGCTAGGTAAAAAGTGAAAATTACAAATCCTACCATATCTATAGAAGGATCTAGGTTTTATGAGAAAGTATAGCTATATGAATAAAAAAATAAGGCCAGGCTCGTGGCTCAGCCTGTCATCCCAGCACTTTGGGAGGCCGAGGCAAGTGGATTGCCTAAGCCCATGGGTCCTAGACCAGCCCAGGCAACTTGATGAGACCTCGTCTCTACCATAAATAAATTAAAAAAATGAGCCGGGTGTGGTAGTGTGCACCTGTAGTTTCAGTCCCTTGGAAGGCTAAGCAGAAGGATCACGGGAGCCCAGCAGGTCAACGTTGGGGTGGCTGTGAGCGTGCCATTGCACTCCAGCCTGGGTGACAGAGTGAGATTCCAACTCAAAAAGTAAAAAAATAAATAAACAGAAAAATAATTCAGCAAGCATATACACACCACTGACTTTGCAGTGGCTCTCTCTGGGTAGCAGGATTTAAAGTATTTATTTTTTCTTCTTTCTGTGCTCCTATATTCTCTAGGAATAAGTTACTTTCAAAACAACAACAAAAATCTATTGTTTTACTGTTTCAAATTCTTTACATTTGAAAAGACTCTTAGTCTTTGAAAGAGGAAGCTCCCAGGCACGGCTGTAAAAGACACAGGCAGAAATAACTGTATCCACGTAATGACAATATTTGTCAAGCTTTTGCTATTATCAGTATCTGTCTGCTTGTTTCAGAAGTCCGAACAGAAGGAAGAGGTTGTATAAAATGTTTTGTAGAAGAAAAATAGAGCTTCTTAGGAAAATGTATATATACTGGTAAGGTTTTGTATTTTATTCTTTGAAAAGTATAAGTGCCTTCTGTTTGAAGCTGCCTTAAAGGCAGGCCAATACGGACAACCTAACACCGAGTTTTCAAGGAACAAGTTCCTGTTGCTGTGGTTCTAGCATTCATGCACTGTGGAGCCAGGAAACTTCTCAGGACAAGGAGCACAATGCCAGGCCTTGTCGAGGGCCGCTGCCGTGGAGAGGCCAGACCGGGGGAGCCAGAGCCAACCGCAGACCAAGGAAGTGAACTCTGCACGTCCGGATACTCGAAATGTCAGCTTGTGGAGGGGCCTGGATCTGCCGCAGGAATCTGACTTTACACATAAACGAAGACAATGAGCTTTCTGCTGAGGTGAGCTGGGAGCAGATGAACTGAGTCTTCTCTGCTGCGCTGCAAGACTATGTCGTGTGGAAGCTGCAGAAAAAGCTAGCGAGGTGTGGGTGGGCTTGGGCCTGCCACGTCAGGCAAGAGGGCCGCTCCACCCCTAAACAGAGGTCGGCCCTTGGATATTTGATCTATTCCTGGTAACAACCAAGAAGACACAGTTGAGAGAAAATCCCAGATAAGAAGAACAGGTCTGAAGCCAGCACCTCCATGGCTCACACATACCTTTAGGTTACATCCTCCTTGTATAACCCATCAGAGGTAGCCAGAAGGGTACACAGGCTCTGAACGGGGCTCACAGAGGCTTACAAATTCCCCCTTCATTCCTGACCATGATAAGTGACACGAACAAGACAGAACAGTCTTTGCAAGTCAGTAGAAATAAAGATGGGGTGCTCATGGGAAATGCAAAGAAAAGCAGGCCTGGCTCGGTGGCTCAGCCTGTCTTTCCCAGCACTTTGGGAGGCCAAGGCAAGTGGATTGGCTGAGCCCATGGGTTCGAGACCAGCCCAGGCAACTTGGCGAGACCTCATCTCTACAATAAATAAGAATTAGCCAGATGTGGTAGTGCACGCCTATAGTTTTGGCTGCTTAGGAGGCTGAGGCGGAAGGATCGCTGGAGCCCAGCAGGCGGACGCTGGGGTGGCCGTGAGCATGCCATGGCACTCCAGTATGGGTGACAGTGTGAGACTCCAACTCAAAAAAGAAAAGAAAAGAAAGGCAGAGCCCTCTTCAGATCCTGGAAAGGAGATTTAAACTGGTCTCTTCAGAGAAACACAACATTCGATGATTCCAGAAGCATATTGCTTCAACATAACAATTCAGTATAGATGCCACAAATGGGAGGGAAAATGGCAGAGGGTAAATGCCTACAGGACAATTGGAATCTAGGAATAGATAAAAGTATTGGGAAAGGCTTAGTGAAATGAAAAACAAACAAACAAGAGGCAACAATGCATAAAGTGGTTTCAAGCTATATGTACACAGATATTTTAAACACCTGCTGTTTTCAAGGATGAGTTTAAATTTCTTTTTTTTTTTTTTTTTGAGTTGGAGTCTCACCTGTCGTCGCCCAGACTGGAGTGCAGTGGCCGCTGCTGGCCACTGCAGCCTCCACCTGCTGGGGCTCCAGCGATCCTTCCGCCTCAGCCTTCCAAGTAGATGGAACTATAGGCGTGTGCTACCACACCCAGCTAATTTTTGATTTATTGTAAAGATGAGGTCTTGCCAAGTTGCCCAGGCGGGTCTCGAACCCAGGGGCTTAGGCAATTCACTCACCTCAGCCTCCCAAAGCGCGGGATTACAGGCTGAGCCACCGAGCCCAGCTAAATTTCTTTAAGAAATAAAAACTCAGAGATAAGTTGACAAGAATGCAGTCTCCATGAAAAGACTCTCAAGTCAACAATGGCATCAAGGTAGCCGCAGAGAGTGGTATAGGCTGTACACATCTAGGGGGCATGGTTAACATCAAAGATGTCCGATTCAAATATGTGTGACAGTCTCCCAGTAGATGGCAGTGTACTGAGGAAGGGCGTCTTTTTAAAATTTACAGTAGAATCATGTGGCCCCCAAACAGCCTTGACTCACCAAATAGAAGCAAATGCCTTAACTGGAGGAACTCCATTCTTTAGATATGGAATTCTCAGCGCATTTAATGTTAAAGTCACCATTATAAAGGGTAAAGGGGGTGTGTGGAGAGCTACTCGAAAATCACCCATTTGCTCTGTTTCCGGTTTCTTTTCTTAATTGCTTCTGCGTAATTCGGTATTCTCTAAAAGTAATCTCTTACCTTTTAAGGCAATAGAGCATTATTCCCTTATGCCTTCCAAAGAAATGAGAGGGGAAAATTGCATGAATTGAAGCTGCACATCCTGCTTTTACAAATTTGTGCAATTTCTATTACTGAATCATAAATATTTAAGGGCACGCATTCAAACCATCATGCGGGAAAATTCCACATTGGACAAATCCAAGTGAATATGTCTTTTAGTAAACACTGTGTGCCATTATCTAAATCATAGAAAAATAGGCTGCATTTCAAATTCTGAAAATTGGGCAAATTAAATGTGGATCTGCACAGCATGATATGAATCTACCTTTCTCTTATTTTCCCACTTCTGCTTTTTGTTTAGTAGTGGAGAAAAGAACAATACAGGCAAATACTTCCTTGCTCTTGGAATAAAGCAAGCCAGGTGTGAGAAGTTTTCCTTATAGGCCTGCAATTGTATACCCCTATGGACACTGAATTATTAATGGGGAAAAGAGAGAACAAATAACCAAGAGAGGGTTCTTGGCAGCCATTGTTTGAAGTTCATGGTGTTACACAACATTGAGCATGTCCAATTCACCTGCCAGGAGCTATCTGATTCTTACTCTAGGGCTCCATTTTCCTATTTCGATCTTATCCAGCATCTGGCTGGGTGATGGTCCATGTCAAAAGATGTAGATCTTCTTTTTATTCCATTAAACTTTGAGATCTGGTTATCATATCATGCCTCATGTATTTTCATCTACCAAATGATCATAATAGCTGGTTATCTGCTCCCTGCAGAACCTAGGCTTGTGCTGGGAAAGGAAATAGAAAAATCAGGATTGTATTTGTCTCTCATAAATGTTCGGTCCTTCTGTTCTCATGGGTCTGGCTGGGACTCTTTCCTCATCTCGTTTGTCAGATAGAATGGCATTAAGAACACTCAGTCCACATACTATCTCAAAGGAGACCCACAGCCTTCCCTACACTTGGATTGAATTTTCTAAACTCTAAGGTTAAACAGGCAAAAGGACTGCTGCTTTAGCATTCACAGCGAAGTTCCAACAGAAAGACCGATTCAATGGATGTGCCTCTATGAGGCCACAAACAAGGGTGGAGGGACAGGGTCAAGGCATTGGTGAACAGGACCACATGACTCAGTCATTCCAGCTGCTAAGTAGATTGATTTTTCTGCCTGGCTACATGGTGCGCTATGGGGGACTGTTTTTCTCCTTTACTTTTGAGGAGGTGATCCTGATTTAAGCAGTTGAGTCTAAGTTCTTAGGACGAAAAAAAGAAAAAAAAGGCATTCTCAAACCACTTTCTAAAATGATGTCTGGAATTTGCTTCAAAATGATCTAGGGAGAGGGGGAAATACAGAAGGGAGATAGATAAAACATCCTGAGTCATGAATTGATAATTGCTTAAACCAGATGACAGGTAGATGCTGTCTACTTCAGTATATGCTTGGAATTTTCCATGATATGAAGTTTTTTTTTTTAAAAGAGGTAGAGAACCAATGATCCAGAAACTTGGTAGTTATTAGCTTCAACCTTTAGCTTCACCTAAATCTCTTGCAAAAACTGCTAACAAGGAATGCTGCCTCACATCATTTTCACTCTCCATATCTGCCCACCATATGACAGAGGTATTCACAGAAAGCAGAGTTGCTAGAGGAAAGATGCATATGAGGAGGGATGCTCTGATCAAGAGGGAGGTGTCATTGCCAACCCTTATGGAAGGAAGAGTTAATTGCACACATCCATGGGCTTCATGTTCTCCTGGTGCCTGGCATGGAACTCAGCACTCCCACGTCTCACTGGTAAGCACGAATTGGAATGCCAAGCTCCACAGTGTTCTATCTTGGGCTGCTACACTTTTCCTTAGTTTTTGTGATTAAAATGAGCATTCAGATCAATAATGCTAAATAACTGTCGGAAAGTTTGTGGGTTTATTCGGGCCAGGGAGAAAGCCAGTTCCTTTCTTCAGTATTGGGTCTCTTCTCTCCCACCTGGTGAACTCTGGAGATAGCCAGATTCTAGGAGTAGGAGACAGTAGCTAGCACACGAGCTGAAGCAACTGTTGGCCAGGAGAGGCAGGGAGAAGAAGCCTTGATCTCAGTGCCATGCAGAGGCCAGTATCCCAGGGATGCCCTTTACAATGAAACTACCTCGAATGCCCCAAGCAACCCCTCAAAACACAAAAAATTCTGAACCCGATTCCAATCATGAGTTATCTTTCTGAACAGTCAGCTTCTTCCAGGAAGTCAGACATAGGAAATCTGATTGCTAATAAACACTCCATTAAGTCTTAAAAATCTGAAGATATGAAAATTCAGAGGCTTGATGTCTTTTTGAAATGTATCACAAATCACACCTTAAAACATAATCCATACACTAGGCTTATTCATGCAAAATAAGATTTACTTGTAAAACAGAATCAAAAAAGAAGAGAGAAAGGGAGTTAGCATTTTTTTCCTATCACTGATATCAGTTAACTCAGGTTAAAGAGGATTTCTTGGCATAAAGCAACCTGATTCTATGCCACATGAAGTAATGGGGTGAGAGGTAAAAAATAGATCTATTTGTGGATAGGCTAATTGAGCAAGTTGCTCACTCAAAGGAAAAATAAAAACACACCAAGGGTTTTGTAGAACTATAAGCCGAGAATTCCCTAACACTGATTTCTGAACACTATATCATGCTGGGGGTTTGCAGGAAGCACCTCTTCCTTTGCTTTGGGCAAAAGATCTGATTCGGATTTCCTCTTACTCACAATCTTCCAGCGAGAGGAGAATTTAAAGATTGCTTCCTTTTTGCCAAATGGTTAAAAAAAAAATTCTCTTCTATCCTGTAATCATGCTTCAGCTCCAGCCAAGACAATTTTGGCTTGAGGCACATTCAGATCACTTGTTTGGGGCCAGTTCAAGCCTCCTCTTACCTCTTCCCAGAGAACACCTAAAAAGCATACAATAATACGGTCTTGCGGCATACCTTTGTCTTGTATAAACATTATCATGGAATCTTTAAGAGCCAGCAGAAACCTCCATTACACCTGCTGCTGGTGTCCTGCTCAGGTCCTCTTTCTGGCACTAGTGCATCCAGCCCCAACTGGGACTGCTGGCCCATAACTATGAGTGAAAACCGTCTTCCCCGTCAGAGCCCCCTCAACAGGAAGGTTACACATCCCTTGCAGGGGGGTGACCTGAAGCCAGTGAACTTCCCTGGAGGATAGAGCCAAAGTCGGAATCCAGCTAAAACCAATACTTGCTGAACTTCTCCATCTCTTTCCTCTCCTGCTTCTATCACCTCCCCGCACGTGCCTCTTAGAGTATTCCCTCAATAAAGCATTTCCACGGGACCTAGGACACTTCAAGAAACCAACGGAAGCAAATGAAAGCAAACATTTTATTATTCTTAGTTTGCTGTCTTTAAATGTCTACCAATCTGGCCAATTTTCACCAGTGTTTACGTGCATGGACACAAGCAAATATATTAGATGGAGGAGGAGGCAGGCTGAACTTTAAAGGAACTCACTTCTCTTATTTGGGCATACAACTAAATACACAAAATAGCCCTTCCATCCCCCAGACCCATTTCCCAATACAATCCACAGTCCATCTCCACAAGTCTCGTGTTTCATCTGTGTACTTATATATGGAGAAAAGGCTGATACATACCACTCTTGTGTTCTATTGGAATGAGGTTCCTTTCCCTAATACTATATAAACCTGGTGTGGGGCAGACTGGCTCTGTTCCAATTAGATATGAGGTTTGATATTCCTAAATTCCAATTAATGGAATTTTTTTAGAACCTCAGGTTGAAGTTCAAATGAGTACAGATGATGGTCTGAGGTCGAGACATAGCGCATCAAAAAGAAAAAAAACATCGTTTATCTTTTTTTGCAAGAATTTGAAACATAAAACCCTCAACTACTCCCATCGGACTTTGCTTTCCTGAGCAGAGAGATACAGGAAAGCAAAGCTCCTTCACTGAAAGACTCTTTGGTAGCTCATAGCTAGTATTTTCCATTCCTCACTGCTCATCCTGTAAACTCATATTCCTTTTGTTCATGTCATAAAGCTCAAGTTTGGGCTAACTCAGAAACTGGAGGGAGGTCTGAGGTGGAGAATGTTCCTTCTGGGATGGAGGTCACATTTCCCCTGAGCCCCTTTGCTGCTGTGTTGTATTTTCACTTGCTGGCTCTGGCCTACAACATTCCGGGTTTGGGTGGCCTTCGAGGCTAGCATAAGTAGCAACACTGGCTGGTCCTTCTCTTTTCAATGGCAGACTGGTAGATAGCCCACAATGGCCGATCTCCTCAAATTGACTGGCAAGTGGAAGACTTCCTTGTGTACAGTTGTAAATGATATTGATTTAATTGCAATTTTTTAAAAAAGCATCTTTCTTCTGCTTACAAAGATTTTGCCCTCTAAACAATGCTAGGAGGCTAAAAAAAAAAAAAGTTGGGATATCCTTGGTGACAAATTATCAGCCCACCACCACAGACCCAGTTAGGAGCATGGCTGTCATAAGATGGGGGAAGGCTTTCACAAGATACAGACCCAGCCCCAGTCCCAGCTGGACCACCCATCTAAACTCTCAGGTCAAGATGCTTTTGCAGAGATGATGATAATGATATCACAAAATTACTGTCATGAATAAAATAACAATAACATAGGAAAAGTCCCCAGCAAAGAGACACCTACTGACTATTTAACAAATAATGAAGGATATTCTCGTGCCCCTTCCCATCCCGATTTCCGCATTGTTTCCACAATGCAGAGAGAAATTTTGGTAGAAAATGGTGGTAAGGGATGTGACTCCTTGGAACCCAGTGGGAAAAAGCAGTTTGGAGAACAATATTCAGCATGTGACACAGGCTATGTTCTAAGGGAACCCCACATAGTGTGGCCTACCTGGTGGTCGTCCTGATGGTGTTTTCTTTCGTGTGATTGTGCTCTTTGCTCACTTTTTCTGTAAGAGAAAGATTGAAACACACACCTCTTAAGTTATTCTCACTCAATTTTCGTCTTTTAGTTTCAGGCAGAAATACCCTCAACATTTCCCTTCTTTTATGATTTTCTTTTGGCTTCTTTCTTAGACATTCAAATCCTCCCTGTCTTACTGGATAAGATAATTGTCAAAAGCCTGTAGACAGTATCTATAAAAATCCATTATTAAAAACCAATACAAGGGAAACAGTTAATAACAAATTTCAAGTGTATTGTTTGATTTTAATCAGGTCTTAGTACATGTAACACCTGCACACGTGCGCGTGCGCGCGCACATACACATATGGCACAGAGACAGTTATTTCTACGATATCTTTCTCTAGCTGAAAATTTCTGCTTTCCTCTGATTCAGCAGGAAAACTGCAGTTGTTGCAACGGTTCCACCTCTGACTTTAATGACAACCTTTAAGCATTCTGAATTGTTAGGCTCCTTTGTGAGATGGGACATAAAAACAGCCTAAGATCTCTTGGTGCTGTAGTCATCCAGTGTTTATTCTGATTAATGTCACAAGGAAAAACAAAAAAAATCATTAGACAAGCAGAGGTAGACCTTCCCTTACTGTGGTTGGAGGTCTATATCTATCGGCTGTCAGAAATTATTTAATTAGCTTTCGAAAACTGAACTTTGGCCTTCCCAATCCAGTTCAAATGTTAGAACTCTTTGCTGGGGGTCACGACTCTCAATGACTTCATTAAGTATCTAGAAAAAAACCTGGCCAACTCTCCAAGGGTTTCAGATTTCAACAGCAGGGCAAGTAAAAAGCTCCTAATCTTGTGGATTTGGGAAAAAAATTTAAAACAGATTTATAACATCTGTCCCACACTTCGTAATACTAGTTTAAAGCCAGCGCATGCATGTGTGCTTGGACAATTCCTTTCTGTCCACTCAACAATGACAATGAGTGAGAATTTGAATTCACAGCTAGTATTCTTTCAGAGAGCAGGAAACTGGGGCTAAGTGACTTGTCTGAGGTCACCCAGGCAGTGACAGAACCAGGGTGAGAACTCTCAAACACAAAGTTTTTAGCTGATAAAAGATCGTGATAGTAAGTGGTTAGAGACACAACGGTCTCACTTTTGCAAATTTTAACTCCTCAATCATTACTAATGTTCTATTGTTTTTAAATATGCTTCAGCCTCAAAAAAATTAAAAAGCATCTCGCGTGTTTTGGAGCTTGCAAAGATGCATGTGTCCTATTAAGTTTACAGAAGAAATGATTTCCACAACTGCAGACATCTGAGCAAACACAGTCTTTGTTTAAAGATCTTGTTGAGGGCCTGGGGGCCACCATTTTCAGTACCATCAGATCATGACAACAGCTATGGGCTATAATACCAGGCCAATGAGAAAGTGAACTATTGCAGTGGCACACAGATTTTAGCTTCTTTTCTCTTTTTTGGCATTTTCCTTAAGACAGAAAATAAGTAAGCACTTATATACTGAGGCATTTTGAATTTGTTTTGAATTTGTTACCCATAATAATACTCAAAACAGAGTTTATTCAACATTTGTAACAATCTTTATTGATGCAGAAACTTTAAGATGTAGACCAATGTTCAACTTTGGCCAAGGTGTATGTATTTCTACAGAAATCTGAATCTTATATGTGTATATACCATCCATCTCAACCATGTCCAAAAAAATAACAGTCTATAAAGTTTGCTAGGGACAAATGGTGTGTGGCTTGAAAGAGTTGACAAAGGGAGCTGCTTAGGTGCTGGGACCCTCAACCCTTTCATTAAGACACTTCACTGAGCTGGTAATTACTGTACTTTTGAATTCTAAGTATTCGAAGTTGGCTTACAGAAAGTGTTCTAGTAAGGCTGTCACTGGAAAGAGTCCTCATACGTTCATGTTTTGCTTTTCCCTTCTTTGTTTTGCTTTTGTCTTGGCAAGATACAATAAAATCTCATTAATTCAGACCACACTAATTTGGAAGTCATAGTAATTCAGTCCCTGTTGGAGTAAATTGAGGTTTGTCTTTTGCACATTAAACGAAAAAAAGGCTGTTAATCAGATCAACTGCCTAAACAAAATTAGAGGTGAGGTGTTTAGCCCAGTCAACAGGAATTATTCGCACAGAATTGAATAGAGTTCTAATTTCAAATGATTCTTAACTATTTATTAAAGAAAGTTTGGCAGGAATTCTACTTGGCAACACTTTATTAACTGTTAGTCTGGGTGGCAGTCTATGTGCTAAAGCAACAAGATTGATTTCTGTCTTAAAAAATCCTATAATTCAGGTGAATTTTTGCTGTTGTTGTTTTAACTTTGTTAGAAGGGTTTTTCTTCAATGATTTCCAATTATCGACATTTTTTCTGCGCATAAACATACCCGACAGTTGAAAGAGGAGCTCGGAAGCCATCTTCACAGAGATATCCTGACTGAAGAGGTTTCTCTCTGGGGGTACTCTGCCCTCTGGCATCTTCTGCAAGGGTTCGGTTTTCTCTCGCCCGATTAAAGTGCTGTAGCCAACATTCCGGCTGGGTGATATGGAGACCTGGGAGTCCTGGACGTCCACCTCCATGGGTTCCTCTTTGACCTTCACCATCTGTGTTTCCTTGTAGCTTTCCGCTGCAAGCAGGTGAATGGAGAGAAACAAAATCACCACTGTTTTTTAATTCCAACCAAACCCAGTTTCTAATCACAGAAAGAACCATGTGGATTGTGTCAGGGAAGAGAAGAAACAGTGGCCACACGGCGAACTGGGACCATTGTTTGAAAACCATTGGCAAGGCCCATCTGATTTTCTGAAAAGGTAGAGACTTCCATTTTTCTAGCCCAGAGAGACTAAGTAGCTTGTACACAGTTACACAGATGGCAGCAGAGCCAGGCCCTGGCCTCCAGATCTAGGGCTCAGGCTTCTTGGTTGGGGTCTCCTGACCACCCCCATGAGTGCCTCTCTACCACATAGTTTCCAGAACTAACAGAGAACGTGGTAACTATCTGTCCTTGTTTTATAGTTACTCAATTCAGTAAATCAAATAAGATCAAGCATGTTAATTTTATGATTTTTTTTCCCCTCTATTTTTAAAGCTCTGATCATTTTTTTTCTCTCTTTTAGGGCACCTAAATGAATAAAGGGTAAACAGGGTCAATTCAAAAGAGACATTCACACCTTGCTGGAAACTAGTAATGCTCAAGACCACCTAGTAAGTTAATTACAGCCCAAGGATTAACACCTAGAAAATAAGGTTGTAATAATGGTGCAATTTATTGACTGTTCGTCTTTTAGATTTGGCTATGAAATGACCAGTCTTGAGTCTGAAACATATATTTGCTTTTAAGGTTAGAGGGTCTACGTCCGTGTATTGCCTAGAGCTACTGAGCTTTGAAACAAGGTGGGTCAATTAGCTCAGCCATTAATTTGAGCCACTTTAAAATAAGGCCATACTTTCAAAGTAGTAAGCATTTATTAGTAATTACTGTGTACTCAGCACTCTGCAAAACAAAACACAAAGAGGACTTTGATAAGTAGTTAGATAGGAAGATGATGATAGATAGACACATAGAGTTGTAGGTTGAAAGGTGGCTCCCCCCAAAATATGTCTATGTCCTAACCCTAGGAACCTGTGAATGTGACCTTATTTGGAAAAAAAGATTTTTATAGATGTGATAAGGTTAACGATCTCAAAAGAAAATCCTTGTAAATTATCCAGGGGTCCCATATCAAATGACAGGTGTCCTAATAAGAGATAGAAGAGGATATGACATAGAAACAGTGGAAAAGACCATATGAACATGGAGACAGGATTGCCTGGAGCCACCAGAAACTGAAAAAGGTAAGGAAGGATTTTCCTCTAGAGTGTCTGGACAGAGCACAGCCAGACCAACACATTGATTTCAGATTTCCCCAGAACCACAGCAGTATAAATGTCTGCTGTTTTAAACTACTAAATTTGTGGTATTCTGTTACAGTAGGTCTAGAAAATGAAGAGATAGATGATTGATAGATAAATAAAGATAGAAAGACAAAGATAAGATGCTAGAAAGAAAGAAAGATGATAGATTAGAGAGAGAGAGGGAGGGAGGGGGGAAGAAAGGAAGGAAGGAAGGAAGGAAGGAAGAACAAGAAACAGTATAAAGGAGGTGCTGATCCGTGCGGCAGTCAGGAGATGTGAATAGAAAAATTTCATTGCTATAATCTGGGAGGTCAGAGAAATTATGCTTTTCTTGGAAAGTATGACACAGTTGAAAGTCAAATGCATGTACATTTTATTGGGTAGTGGTAAAAAGAAACAGAAGAGTATTTTCAATTAAATGATTAAAATGAATAAGGTGCTATCAATAAGATCTTCTGTATGAAATGTGCTAATTGTTCTTTTTCTTCCTGACATATTACACATACTTCTCAGGGAAAACTGCTTGTTTTTGTCACCAACTAAACCTCAGGCAACTGTGATATTTAATTTAGACCCTTCCTCCCCTTCCCTTATTCCTGCCAAGCTGTTTTTGCTCTGCATGTCTGTGAAGCAGCTCAAAAAATCAAGTTCATTGATTCAGTCTAGATTTAAAAAACAACCAAAAAACCAGAAAACAAGAAGGATAGAAAGCTGTCCACATTACACGAATAGCTTCTTTGCCTTTACTTCCAATCCATCTGACTCTTTCTGGTGTATTGGTCTCCTCCCCACACCTTGGGGACTTGGTGACCTCAAAGCCATCCCAACTTGGTGAGACCTCGCAACACTCGCCTCTCTCTTCATGTTCCCCCCAAATCCTTAAGATTTGGAAAATAAACAGTGGGGTCAGTTTCACAGGTACATAATTATGCCTCTGAATCCTGCACTGGTAAGTCATTCCAAGGCCTGAGGACAAGCACAAAAGAATACCAGGCCAAATACAAAGGAATTCATTTAGTTAAAAAAAAAAAAAAAAAAAACTCAACAATGTAAAGAGCAAAACTAGAAAAAAGTTCCATTATTTATCTTCTCTCCATCCTTTTCCCCTGACTTTGACCATAGATTAAAAACACCTGGTTATTTGCACCACTGAATTAATGAATTTAGTTTTTAAAAGCTACTTGAGATCATTTCAAGTATGATTTACATGAAGTGCTTTCTGCCCTTTCTTATGACAACCCTTGGCCTTTCAAAAAGGCTTAAAACACTGATCACTGATTTAAAAAAAAAACAACAAAAAACCTTTAGCGTTCTTATTCTACCTGATAATCCAGACTCATAGAGACGCGTTGTCAAACTGACATCTCAATGGGCAAGTGAGACAAAATACAAGAAATATTTTTTAATCCTTTCTCTTCCATGCAATAACCTTATTATGAAGTGCTTTTCTGGCCTTTTTTTTTTTTTTTTAAAGCAGGGTTTCTCAATGTTGGTACTACTAACCTTTGGGGCAAGATACTCTTTGTTGTAGGAGATTATGTTGTATGTTGTAGAATATATAGCAACATTCCTGGTCTCTCTGTCCATGAAGTACCAGCAGCACTGTCCTCTGGTTTGATTTGCTTGTTTTTTCTAGAAATGGGGTCTCACTATGTCGTCCAGGCTGGAGTACAGTGGCTATCCTCAGGTGTGATCATAGCTCACTGCCGCCTCACATGCCAGGCCTCAAGCAAATCTCCCGCCTCAGCCTCTTGAGAAGCTGGGATTACAGGCACACACCACCATGGCAGAGACCTCCATCCTCTAGTTTCAACAACCAAACATGACTCGAGATGTTGCCAAATTTTCTTTGTGTGGGAGGAGGGCCCAAATCACTGGTTGAAAACCACTGCTCTCAAGTATTGGCTGCCCTCTGGTTTTCATTCCAAAAAAAGTTCCATCAGAACCCAAGGCAAAGAAGAAACAGTTCCTCTCATGCTCTAGCCTAGGCTCACTGGGTGTGAATCATCATCTCAGCCAGGGGCCTGGACAGGTGGCCCCCAAGTCAGAAGTCAGGCTGACCTGAGAATGTGGGTTTCTGCCACACACCCCACTTGGCCCTCAAGCCAGCGATCCCCTTTCTGCCTGGGGTGTTCTAACATAACAATGGTTGTGTTAATCATTTCCACTCACGCTTAGCTTTAACTCCCATAGCCAGGAGCGTGTCTAAATACGCAGGATTTTCCTCTTTCCCCTCCACACACAATGTGAATCCTTTTAAGATCTCTTCCTAAAATAACAGGACAAATATTCATTTTATCCCAAGTAGCCTAAATTGCCATTTCAAGAAAGAAATTTGCACATGGAAAAAGTGTTAATAGCAGGTTATTTTTTTGGGGGGGGTAGGGGGTTGGAGTTGGGAGTGACTGTCTACTGCAGTGCTGATTTGTATTTTGTAAGTTTTCAATGATAAATATGAATATTTTGTCCTTTACCCAAACCATTTAAAAAGAAAAATAACTATGTACACCCATAAAAAGATAACAAAGTCCAGTTTGTGGGAGAGAAGTATGGAATGATATTTCCTCTTTGGCAGTGTTTAAAACTCTGTATACCCACTAGCACTGGAAGGGTGGCAGGGGAGAAGCCCTGTTCAAGCTCTGCTTAATAACAGAAGGAGAAAAAGCAATAAGAAAACAGTAACACAGTCTTTCTACTTTCACAAACACAACAGATATTAGCTATCAAACTGTGCATTATTTCATTCATTAGTCACTTTGGTCATTCTACAATCTCGTTTTAATGTCTACTATATATGATACATGAGATACAGGGATAAATGAGATATGGCCCTTGTCCTCAAGCAGTTTAAACCTAAACAAAAATAATAAACTCTCATTCAAGAAACAAAATTAAAATATAATGTGAGAGCCGGGCGTGGTGGCTCATGCCTGTCATCTCAGCACTTTGGGAGGCGGAGGTGAGAGTATTGCCTGGGCCGATGGGTTCGAGAGCAGTCTGGGCAACATGGGGAGACCTCATCTCTACAATAAATAAAAAAATTAGCCAGGCGAGGTGGCATGCACCTGTGGTTCCAGCTACTTGGAAGGTTGAGGCAGAAGGATCGCCTTAGCCCAGCAGGTTGAGGCTGCGGTGGCCATGAGCATGCCACTGCACCCCAGCCTGGGCGATAGAGTGAGACTCCAACTTAAAAAAAAACCAAAAACACAGTGTGGGAAGAGGAGTCAAGGAAGACCATGAACCAAAGCACAAAGGTGGAACTGTACTCCACCTGGCGTGTCCAGGGAATATCACGTTGTCTGCTTTGGCTGGAAGGTCAATATTCAGAGGCAGAACGGTACCTTGAATAAGCAAGCCTCACAGAGTGTAACAAAAGCAACTCTATTTTTGTCTCCCATTGTTTCCCTAAACCTGTCCGGGGGGAGGGGTTCTTCCCCTGTTTCTGGGTGAACACACAGGCAGGCCCATAACCTGGTGATTCTTAGATATAATACAAAGCCTTGGGCCCCTTTAAACACCAAAACAGTCTCAATTCAGAACCCAGAATGCCTCAGGCTCCAGGATTATTTCACAGCTCAGCCTTCCTCCACTTCACCCCTTCACTTCCTGGAAGAGTCTATGGACTGCCAGGCCAGAGGTGGGGAGCAGAAGAAGGGGTGGGGTGTGTGGGCTCCTTCTCCCTTTCCTGCCACCCTGTCAGACCCTAGAGAAGAGTCACAGGAGGAGAAGTGAAGGGACAGGAGAGGTCTTCATTTCCTGTCCCACTGTGAAATGGTTTGACGCTTGTTAGGCCAGTGGAGGTTTCTCTCATGGGGTTTCCCCATGGAGTCCTCAGGGATCTTTAACCTCAGGGTGATCTCTCTCTCCCCTGCAGTTCCCTTTCTCCAGGTGAACTCCCTCTAGCTTGGGGTCACTTCCTTCCTCCAGTGCTCCCAGAAATCCACCTTCCAGCCTCCTTTGTGCTGAGTCCTACCAGTCTTTGTGCTGAGTCCTACCAGCCCTGCTGGACAGCATTTAAGACAAAAGCCAGGCCAGCCCTCTCATGGGAATTCAGTCCACTTCCAGGCCACGAGAAACAGCCACCTCTTTGTCATAGAGGCCAGGTTCAGGCTGAACCCAGTACCTCAGTCACTTTCACTCCACCACTAAAGCAGCTTACTGGTCCACTTTTCCTGTCTAGATTTCCCAGGCAGACGTCAGACATCAGTCTACGTCAGACACCAGCCTACTGTGTTGCCCAACCGAGGAAAACACATGGCAAACTTTCCAGATGGAGTTCCTGAAGTTGTGCTTTCTAATCTTGAGTGTGAGGCCGGCGCCCCTCTCCTATCCCTTCTTTCCTGTAGCAGGGGAATTGCAGCACAGTTCTTTCTAAAGGGATCTTCAAAGTCCCCTCTGGCCCCAATCTTTAATAACATCTCACTTTTATATTCTCACTTGCTCAATCTGAAGTCTGAGAGTTTTGTTTTGTTTTGCTTTTTGTAGAGATGAGTTCTCGTTAGGTTGCACAGGCTGGTCTCGAACTCCTGGGCTCAAGCAATCTTCTTACTTCAGCCTCCTAAAGTGCTAGGATTATAGGTGTGAGCCACCGCGCCTTGTTTTTTTGTTTGTTTGTTTGTTTTTGTTTTTTTAGTTGGTGTCTCACTCTATCACCCAGGTTGGAGTGCAGTGGCACAATCATGGCCACCACAGCAACGACCTACTGGGCTCTGGCTATCCTTCCACCTCAGTCTTGCAAGTAGCCGGAACTACAGGTGTGTGCAGCCATGACTGGCTAATTTTTTATTTATTGTGGAGATGAGGTCTCGCCAAGTTGCCCGGGTTGGTCTCGAACACGCCTTGGCCTCCCAAAGAGCTGGGATTACAGGCTGAACCACCAAGTCCAGGCTGTTTTATTTTTTATTGTGGTAAAATATACATAAAATAAAATTTAAGCATTTTAGCCATTTCTAAGTATACAGTTTAGTGGCATTAAGTACAGTCACACTGCTATGCAACCATCATCACCATCCATCTCCAGAACTTTCTCATCTTCCCAAATGGAAACTATACCCAATGATCACCTCCCCATTCCTCCCTCCCCAGTCCAAGCTTTCTACTTTCTCCCTCATTCTATACTGTTTCAGTGACAACAGCTTGTTAGAGACAGGGTCTCACTCTTGCTCAGGCTAGAGTGCTGTGCCACAATCACAGCTCGCAGTAGCCTCGACATCCTGGGCTCAAGCTATTTCTCTGCCTCAGCCTCCCGAGTAGCAGTGAGGTAGGTGGGGTGGGAGAATACGGAATCTTGGGGGCTGGGCTCAGAAGGCTGTATGGATTAGGCATCAGTAGGACCGGCCACTGGGGAAGGCGCATGACCAAACTGCTTCTGAAAGGCCCATGTGCCAGTGGCACTTGGAAGGGACAGGAGGAAATGAACATGGGGACAGTTTTAGGACCTTATTTTAATAACCCAAGTAAGAGATGATGAGGGCCTGAGCTAATGCGGAGGCCGGGAGGGCAGAAAAGATTGACAATGTACTCCAGAGGCTGAATGGGGAGCCCTAGGAGGCTGAGGGAAGTAAAATCTGAATTAAGAGTGGATGGACGAGTGTGAGAGAAATCATGGTGGAGCCTTGTACAGGAACTGGAAGAGGAGCAGGTGAGAGCTTTAAAAATTCTATGACTTTTAAGCCTTTCAGATTTGGAAGATATTGTTCATAGGAGTGAAAAAAAATAGATTGGGTTGAGGAGAAATACAGAGGGAGATTTTCCGTTCTGTGTTGCTTGAGTATCTGTAATTCCTACAGGAAGTAGAGGCCGTGATAGCTCGTGGGCAGGAAGGGAAGAACATTTGTGATGTGAAGATCGGAAGCCATCTGAGCTCATGGGACTGTGAGATCACAAAGGAGAGGGAGCGGAGTGCAATGCACTGGGTGGACTGTTGCTACCCACCCTTTGAGAGGAGGAGGCAGAACAGGCAAAGAGGTGGAGAGGGAGGAGTCCAGGGAGGAACCCAGAGAGAGGCTGGGGACTCCGCAGGTGCCATGCCAGCTTCCTGCTTCTCCTCCAGGCCTGCCAGGGGCCCCGCTGCATTCTTGCCCTTGGGTTCCTGCACCCACACAATGAATGATGCCTTCTCTGCCCCCCACAGAAAGCCCAACGCCACCCTTCCTGCATGGTCTCTCAGCACTCCTCCGTGGGACTGAGTGCTTCTACAACATTGAAACACTAGTCTGAGCAGGCCACACCCCTCTTCTCTCCCCAGGTGCCCTGATGGATTCTATTCAGATGTTAAGACTGTAGATGCAGCCGGGCTGGGTGGCTCAGCCTGTAATCCCATGCCTTTGGGAGGCTGAGGTGAGTGGATTGCCTGAGCCAGTGGGTTCGAGACCCGCCTGGGCAGCGAGACCTCATCTCTACAATAAATCAAAAAATCAGCCGGGCGTGGTAGCGCACGCCTATAATTCCGGCTACTCAGAAGGCTGAGGTGGAAGGATCACCGGAGCCCAGCAGGTCGAGGCTGCGGTGGCGGGGAGTGGCCACTGCACTCCAGTCTGGGCGACAGAGTGAGACTCCAATTCAAAAAAAAAAAAAAAAAAGATTGTAGATGCAACCTTCCTGCACCTTCCTCGAGCAGCATTCTCTCCCTCTTCTGAGCTAGGTTGGACATACCTGGCAAACACCATGATGCCTTGCACTGCAATTAATTTTGACAGATTCGTTTCCACTCTGGAGTGAGCTCTCCAGGGAGCACGTGGTTCTTATTTCTCTTTTACCCCCAAGACTTAGCACAGCATCTGGCATGTTCTGAGAGCTGAATACATGTCCTAGGCATCACCTGAGGCGTGGCACGCGAAAGTTAATGGTATATTTTTCGTTTCCTGGCCCCTCAGGCCACAGACACTCACACATGCTACCTACTTAAAATATGAAAGGATGAACACAGAAAGCAACAATATCAATTGACCATGCCCTCCCTAGACTGCAAACCATCACCATCCTGAACTAGTATTTTAGAACAAGAGCCTCTGGAAGCAACGCCAACTAAGCTAAGCTGAAATCATTCACTTTCTAGAGTGATAAGCCTTTCAATCAGATAAATTAAAAATCTTGACTCTCTAACTCACCAGCTTCAAAGATACAAAGGCCCTGACTGGGCATAAAAACACTTTCCACATATGAAACTGGATTTCTGCAGGCGTTGGGTTTGAGTATCGCCTAATACTTTGTGAGCAATTATCAATACTTTGTGAACTCTGCTGGCCAAAGGGACCAATGGCGAGAAACAACCAGGAACCAGAACCGAAATCACATGGTAACACCCTCAGCTCAGGCCTGGCATGCAGTAGCCTCCAACAGAGGCGGGCTGCCTTCTCTTAGAATGAAGAGTTGGCCTGGGTTTTCTTGGCTGCACGGAGAATGATTAAGCCCCAGACCTACTCTGGAGCAGAGGTAAAGGAGGCAGAAATGGAAATGTTATTCCCCAAAAGTCTGATACTATGCATCTGGGTTTTCCTTCTTGGAAAGAAGCAATGTCTACAGTCATTTCCTCACCCAGTGAAATGGAGATGAACAGAGCTCCATTCTTGTTATGAAAATTGAGAACCTGGTCGGGTGTGATGGCTCAGCCTGTGGGCACTTTGGGAGGCCAAGGCGAGAGGATTGCCTGATCCCAGGGGGGTTCGAGACCAGCCTGGGCAACTTGGTGAGGCCTTGTCTCTACAATAAATCACAAAACTAGTCAGGCGTGGTGGTGTGCGTCTGTAGTTCCAGCTACTTGGAAAGCTGAGATGGAAGGATCGCCTGAGTCCAGCAGGTAGATTTCTAAAGGGAACTTCAAAGTTCCCTCTGACCCCAATCTTTAATAACCTCTCACTTTTATACTCTCACTCACTCAATCTGGGCAAGAAGTCTGAGAGTTTTGTTTTGATTTTTGTAGAGAGGAGGTCTCGCTATGTTGCCCAGGCTGGTCTTGAACTCTTGGGCTCAAGTAATCCTCTTATCTCGGCCTCCCAAAGTGCTGGGATTATAGGTGTGAACCACCATGCCTTGTTTTGCTTTTAACTGTGGTAGAGGCTGCGGTGGCTGTGAGCATGCCGCTGCACTCCAGCCTGGGCAACAAGAGTGAGACTCTGGCTCAAAAAAAGAAAAGATAATTGAGAACCTGATGCTTAGATGCTGAATGTTCTTTTCACTTTCAACTTTTTTACTCTACTCTGTCTCTTTCTCTGGAATACACAACATAAGCATATATAGAGACAAGTTTTATGTTCTTTAAAGGATTGGCTTATTATATGATTCTTTTTCACAAAAAAATTCTATATTATTATTATTTGAAGTTGGGGGTCTTACTTTGTCACCTAAGTTGGAGTGCAGAGGCATGATCACACCTTACCACAGTCTTGACCTCCTGGTCTCATGTGATCCCTCTGCCTCAGCCTCCTGAGTAGCTTGGACTACAGGCATGTGCCACTAAGCCCAGTAATTTTTAAAATTTTTATAGAGACAAGGTTTCAGTAAGTTCCCTAGGCTGGGCTTGAACTCCTGGGCTCAAGCAATCCTTCCACCTTAACCTCTCAAAGTGCTGAGCCATCATGCCCAGTCCAAAGTTACACATTAAACTTCTTTTTTCTGTATAGTATGGTCCCTGGTTCATTCCTACAAAGGCCAGAGTACAGGGTCCTGCAGGGAACAGCTCCCCATTTCTGCTCTAGGAAGGAACTCTGAGTCTGGGGCATGCCCATGGGTGCTGTCTCACCCCAGAGAGGCAATGCAAGCTCTGTTCAGAGGCTGACTTTCCCTACTGGACATACTGACCTGCTGTTCCTGGGGGAAAAGAGAGGAAACTCTCCATTAAAAAAATAGTTGGCCGGGCTCGGTGGCTCAGCCTGTAATCCCAGCACTTTGGGAGGCCGAGGTGAGTGGATTGCCTGAGCCCGCAGGTTTGAGACCCGCCTGGGCAACTTGGCAAGACCTCATCTCTACAATAAATCAAAAATTAGCCAAGCATGGTAGTGCGCGCCTGTCGTTCCAGCTACTTGGAAGGCTGAGGCGGAAGGATCACCGGAGCTCAGCAGGTCGAGGCTGTGGTGGCCAGGAGTGGCCACTGCACTCCAATCTGGGCGATAGAGTGAGACTCCAACTCAAAAAAAAAAAAAAAATAGTTGATGGAGAGGTTCTACAAGACCCTTCAAGAATGGTGGTTTCCAACAGAAAAGCCATGCAATGATGTTTGGATCATGTGTGCAGGTGTGCGCGTGCGCACGCGCGCACACACACACACACACACACACACACACACCCAGATATTTTGTCTAGAACAGCACAGGAATAACTGTACAAACCACAAAACCAATTCAATGTCTAAAGGTTATTCGTTCATTAATTAACTCATTAATTGAATTAAATACTTTAGAGGGTGCCAAAAAATGTAGATACATTTTAAGAAAGGAAAGACTGTATTAAACTTGTAATATTCAACATATGCCGATAAAAAAGATGAGTTCAAGTCACGTCTGACTTCTGCAATTACAAGAGGTGCTCAAAGTGGTTATCATCAGCGTCCAGGCACTTCTGATGACAGTGAACTAGAAGCAATACAGAGATAACATCTCTTAAAATGTGTATGCATTTTTTGGCACTCCCGATATTTTCTGGGTGACGACACCAATCTTTACAGTAACCTAAATATTAGGAGAATTTTGTTTAAAATGATAGGACTAAGGATTTTTTGTAACCCCCTTCCTTCTTTTCTCTCTCACATACACATGTACACACGCTTTTTATTCCTAGAACAATTTCCAAGATACTTTATCAGAATTGACTTCTTGAGTTTCATCATCAAAATCATAAGTTAACTAGTGTTTTTCCTTTTTATCAGTATAGTCCCTGACAATTTAGGAAGGAAAATTAGCAAATGTTTGAAGATTAGCTAAGCATGGCCAGGTACAGTGGCTCAAGTCTGTAATCCCAGCACTTTGGGAGGCAGAGGCAAGAGGATTGCCTGAGTTCGGGGGTTCAAGACCAGGCTGGGATACTTGGTGAGACCTCATCTCTACAATAAATCAAAAAATTAGCCGGTGTGGTGGCGCAAGCCTGTAGTTCCAGCTACTTGGAAGGTTGAGGCGGAAGGATCGCCTGAGCCCAGCAGGTTGAAGCTGCGGTGGCTGTGAGCGTGCTACTGCACTCCTACCTGGGTAACAGTGAAACTCCAACTCAAAAAGAAAGAAAAGGAAAAAAAATAGCTATGTACATTATAAGTCATAATTAAGTAGACAGAAGTAATCAGAGGATAAACTTAGAAACTTTGTTTTTGTTAAAAACACACAAAGAATACTAGGCGTTCTATTTTACTAATTGTGAATTTGCAAAGAACAAATGTGACCTAAAAAAGCTGAACTCAAACTTTGCAGGTAATAAAGAGTTAGTGAGACCTGGAATTTCTCTTTCAGGGTACATGAAACATCATTTTCTGCCAGATCAAAGCACTTGTTTTACTCTCAAGAAGATTTTAAATTAGTCCTGGGTCCCTATACCAGTCATTAGCGCAACAGGTCCTTGCCTGGATAATTCAACTGAGTATTTGCAAATGTTTCCAGACTGGTCACAAAACTAAGCCCTTGAATGCAATGTAAGTTTTCCACTTGATTCTGGTGACCACATTGGAATATGTCCACTGAACACAGCAAATTCTGTACCCAATTTCACTTTTATCCAAATAAAAATCAAAATGACAACCCTTCAGTCACTGGGGACTCGAGGAGCTTAGCCTCGCCAACCCAGCAGATGATGTGGGGTGGGTCAGTCATTATCTGTTGAACTCTGAGTGTCCTGGTGTTAAATGTAAAACATCTCCCAATCATCTTGTTTTCTTTTCATTTAATGATTTCACTAGAAATTAGCTAAAGAGGTGCATTTAAACTGTATGAATGCCATTTGGTAACATTCCAAATGATCTCATTTTTAAAAAATTAACCTATTTTTCATCAGATGTCCAGAATATACTTTTCTTGTCTCACATTAAACAGGGGAAAAAAAGGAAAAGGGTCAATTAAAGTATCTGATCTAACCTTAAAGCTATTTAACATTATTATCCTTTGCCATTTAATAAATCTAAGCCCTGTCCATCCTTATCTGTTGTGATTAATAGGCCTTTATATATCCTTCCATGAACCAGAACCTGAGTGTATGTGTGTGCGTGTATGTGTGCATGTGTGTGTGTGTGCACGTGTGGGTTTTAAACAGAATTCCTGGCCAGACACAGTGGCTCATGCCTGTAATCTCAGCACTTTGGGAGGCCAAGGTGGAAGGATTGTTTGAGGCCAGGAGTTTGAGACTAACCTGGGCAACAGGGCGAGGCCCTGTTTCTATAAAAAATAAAAATAAAAACCTAAGTCAGGCATGGTGGCACAACCTGTAGTTCTAGCTACTCAGGAGGCTGAGGTGGGAGGATCACTTAAGCCCAGGAGTTTCAAGGTAGCAATGAACTGCAATGGTGCCACTGCACTCTAGCCTGGGTGACAATGTGAGACTCTGTCTCAAAAAAAAAAAAAAAAAGAAACAAAGAAAAGAAAAAAGAAACAATTCCTGAAAGAGTCAGTAGAATTTCTGCTGCCACAAAAATTTACCAAAAAGCAAGGGCCATCTATGTCAAGGGATGGGCTGGCCATTGCTTTACGTATAAAGAGTTGGGAGAAGGATAGAAGGATTACTCAATGCCCAAAAGAGAAAGGGAAGCAAATGAAGTTTTATTTCAATAACCGACAGTTTTGCCAAACATTCAAGCATTTTCCACTTCCAGATCATCAAAGGGCTTTGGTATGGGCAGAAAAGCTTAAAATGCTTTTCTTAGGGGATGCTAAATATTACCAATATATACTGGTAGATAAAATACCACTATGTATTCGTATCTACTAATCTGCTAATATAAATAATAATGAATCATGTCACAAGGAGTCTCTGCTGAGATGTCCTATCACTGCCATTGGCCAACATTTCCAGCGGGCAGGAAAGGCCTGAGACACATGATGGAGAGAGTAGAGCGTAACAACAGAGAGTAGAGCAACAAAACAGAGGTATGGGTTACACAGATGGAGTGAGATGAGAATTCAGACTCCATGCAGGTGAGGGAGCAGACATAGAAAGATAGGATGAGAAGTAGAGGAAGATTAAGGTATAGGGTTCATTTAAACCTCAAGAAATCTTGTCATACTTTTACCAAAAATAAAAACCCTAACCAGTCATAATAAATAAATCCTTCCTTTTGGTAAAGCACCATCCCTAGTCCCATGCCTGTAGGAATTCTTGGACTGTGGGGTGGGACCTCCTACTGGTGAATAATGTTCCCTCTGGGGTCTCAATTCCCTGTAGTTCTTGCAGACACGGAGTGCCTGGATATTCTCATGATGTATTTTGGCCATGGTTCAACCCTCTTTTCCAAATGTTTTTTAAATCAACACTAGTATAAGTAGCATGAGCAACTCATTCTCATTTCCCTTCCTCTTCTCTGGTTCCCGTGTCCCCCAGACACCTTCAGGGCAGGTGCTCAAGGGCAAGGAACAGTCAACCAGACAGCTGGGGTAAGAAGAGGTAACCCCCACACTGGACAGCCAGGCCCTCATCACTGAACACTCACTGTTATACACAGGATTCATACTTTAGCCCGGGGTGTCTCCAGGAGAGCTGAGCGTCAGGTAGGAAGAACTTTCTAGTATGAAAAGTGTTTTAGGAGAAAATTTTCCACAGTCTGAGGATGGGATAAACAGGATGCAAAGTGTAGAGGGATCAGACACAAGTAATCGAAATGTTTGTCCTGATTAAATTTCATCCTGATTACATTATCATCCTAGTCTCTGGTGCTAAAAAAAGTATCACCTGCATATTACTCAATATGTTGGCTAAATAAACATGGCTGACATCCAAGAGAAGGTTCTTACCAACAATTGAACGCACAGAGTAAGCCAGGAGATCCTGCTCACATATACGATCCCACAAATCAGCGTAATTTCACCTCTTGTTCTCATTAATCCTTCAGCTCTGTTGAGGGCCCGCTCCCTCTTGACTAAAGGCTATTAGTGTACCTTTGGCAACAAGCATATGGACCCCAGGAAGCCTCTGCAAAGTTGTCCCCGTGAATGCCCTCTACCCAAAAATGGCAGAAAGAATTTCTGACGGCGAAAACAGGAGAAGTGTGTGCCTATGTCTAGGGCAAGGGTGGGTTTATGGGGAAAAGGATGGTAGTAGCAGGAAGTAAGGAAACAAGTTGGCAGTTCATTCTTTAAACAGTGACCCTCACCATCTGATTTTGTACCTAAGATAAAATGTGATGGGTCATGCCCCGCCCCTCCTCTCCCAGCTGTGGAGATAAGCAGTGCAAACATATGGCAAGCCACAGGAAACCAGGAACCATGCTTGAATCCAGCTGCTACCCTACATTCAGAAAAAAGGAAGTAAATCAACTCACAGCACAAACTCAGGATGGCTTAAAATGAGAAAAATATATACATGGGTGGAGTAAATAAATAAATTCTTAGGAGGGAGGCAAAGAAACCCGCAGGTCCTCACACTCTGACAGAGAAAAGTCCACCTTTAAATCATTTCTTTTTCTAGAAGAAGAATAAAAGCCGTGAGAGAGAAATAACACACTTCATGAAAAGTTTTCCATTCTTGGGCTGATACAGACAGTCCCCCTGGCCAATGGAAAGGGCCCGGTTCCTCTCAAAGGGTGTGGCTCTTCTAGCATTCAGATGTCCCGACCAGTCTCTGCCCCTCCACCCTGCCATAGAGTCTCTGCCCAGGGGGTGACTTGGTCACTTGGCAGCAGACATGCTACTTAGCAATGGGGATTCCTGTCTCCAGAGGTAGGTCTATGAGTCTAGCATGTGCCCAGATGGGCACCGTATCCATGGGGTTTAATTATGCATGCTAATATTCCCCTTCTTTGACATGAATAAGTTAAAGGTGAAAGGTTAATATGGTGATGAGAAGAAAAACCACTGTGGAATGAGAATGTTTTTGATCTCTTGTTGAGGAAAATAATGGTCACGCTCTCCCTCATAAGACTATGACTGTGGTCAAATACAGCCAAAAAGGCTAGGGGGAGAAACCATAAAAACCTAGAACAGTTTAAGGTACGTGACTTCTATCTGGCAGGGAAATGTGTCCTCTGAGCAAAAAACTGAACAGATTGACTGGTTACTCAAATATTTGCAATCACACTGCAACCAGATCCCTCAGAAAATACAGTTTCTTCTTAGAGTTGTCATCATGAAATAGTATTTACTAGCGGCCTCTCTGTTTGGACCATGGTTTGTGCTGCAGATAAGATAACTTCTCTAGTCATTTACAGCAGAAACAGAAAGCAGCACCGGAACACAAGAGGAGGGCACACTCTCCCAACCTGCAAACACCTCTCCTAGGGTCACTCTTAATTTTTTTTCTTTTGAGTCGTGGTCTCACTCTGTCACCCAGGCTGGAGTGTAGTGGCACGATCATGGCTTACCATAGTCTCTACCTCCTAAACTCAGGCGATTCTTCCTCCTCAATCTCCCAAGTAGCTGGGATTACAGGCATGCACTACTATGTCTAGTTTTTTTTATTTTGATTTTTTTGTAGAGACGATGCCTCGTTATGTTGCTCAGGCTGGTATCGAACTCCTGAGCTCAAGTGATCCTCCCACCTTGGCCTCCCAAAGTGCTGGGATTACAGGTGTGAGCAACCAAGCCTGGCTCTTAATTCTTTTGTTCAATATTATAAGGAAAGATCTGGAACCCCTCTACCACACTGCCACACCCCCATCCCCTGCCCTGCAGTCGCATCCCATCCTGCTGTGTCCAAACCCCTCCCAGTCCCAGCCCTGAAGCAGTTCAACAGAAAAAGAATCCATAACGAAGGTGGAGCACATGAAATTCCTCTCAGAGTTCTTGCCTGGTTCTGGGAACATAAGCCAATACAAATTTTCGTGGCTATATTAACATATGCAGCTATGCAACAGGGACAGGATAATAAAACAAGAGCCCTTTTGAGCCTGGCCTTTCTGAATCCCAGGTCTCCGTTTGGGAGAAGAGAAAGCTGGGTCCAGAAAGCCAAAAGGGGAGCCTGAGGGGTGAGGGTTAAAGGGGAAAAGGAGGTGCAGAGGGACTGACCCTAGTTGTGTGAGCTGAAACAGCCCCCGTGGGCAGGACGGCAGCCAACAGCCATTCAGGTGTTCAAGGACAGGCTTCAAGGACTGGAAACTGTGTGCGGAATTACATGATAAACAGAAGGGCGCTGACTGGCCACAGAGTGAATGTAACACCCGTCATGGTGAGAGAGTTTGATAGAAGGAGGTTCCTATCTTCAGTGGGAAAGGACAGCCCTCCTGGGCTGCATACAGCTACTGCTGACTGTCCTGCTTGAGTGGTCAGGTTCACACGACCACTGGACAGCCTCTGAGCTTAACAAGATAGAGATGGTCAAGAGAAGACTTCTCTGGGAATAGAAACATGTCCAATGTTTACCTTATTAGAGTGATCTAGTCCTTGTTTGTGTAAGACAGAGTTTGGGTACTCTCAATATCTCCAATTCTCACTGAGTTTTCAAGTGCTAAAAATGGTCTAATTCCTTATTTATACTTAACTTCCCCTCACATGAATTTTATATATATAACATATACATAAAAATATAAAAAATAAAATATATAACTATACACATGTTTTTATATTATATATCATATAAAGATTATATATGATATATAATTATATATTATATATTTTATATATAAATTAAGAGTAAGCCTGAATAAAATTAATTTATATATAATTATAATACAATAGATAATTATATATTATGTATCATATCATATGATATACTATATATAATATAATATACTTTTATATTTTAAACATATATATAGAGAGAAAGACTCACAGTATATATATATATGGCAATGAGGAAACAGTTCCATCCATTACACATTGCTGGCCACATTCATTATAAGTCACTTTAAAAGTTGACATAGAAATATTCTTTGCCGGCTGGGCTCGGTGGCTCAGCCTGTAATCCCAGCACTTTGGGAGGCCAAGGCAAGTGGATTGCCTGAGCCCACGGGTTCAAGACCCACCTGGGCAACTTAGCAAGACCTCGTCTCTACAATAAATAAAAAATGAGCTGGGCATGGTAGCACATGCCTGCAGTTTCGGCTCCTTGGAAGGCTGAGGTGGGAGGATCGCCGGAGCCCAGCAGGTTGAGGCTGCAGCAGCCAGGAGCATGCCACTGCACTCCAATCTGGGCGACAGAGTGAGACTTAACTCAAAAAATATATATATTCTTTGCCATTAGCTGAAATACAGAATGCAATAGCAAATAAAGAAATCACAGGCATCAACACCACTGTGGAGGTATTATTCAGTAAATTCAATTTCACAGACATTATGGCTCTAAAATTAAATAGCACTGTGCGCATACCAGTAAAGCCAGGCTTTCCTTTTAGTATTAAGCAAGCCTGCAATTTTGCTTAATTTTTAGAATTATGGAAAATGTGATAGGGATCACAAGCAACAAAAGAAGACAGATAAATTGGGCTACATCAAAATGAAAACTTTTGTGCTGCAATAATACCATTAAGAAAGTGAAAGACAACCAGTAGTATAGGAAAAAATATTTGCAAATCTGGAATTTATGTACAGAATATATAAGGAACTTTTACAACTCAAGAATAAAAACACAAATAACCCAGTTAGAAAAGTAAGAAAGGGGCTGAGCGCGGTGGCTCACACCTATAATCTCAGTACTTTGGGAGGCCAAGGCAAAGCAACTTCCTGAGTCCTGGAGCTTCAGAAAAACCTGGGCAGCATGTCAAGCCCTCTTCTCTACAACAAACAAACAAACAAATAAACTGGGCATGGTGGCACATGTCTGTAGTCTCAGGTACTTGGAAGGCTGAGCCTAGCAGGTGGAAGCTGCAGTGACCGTGATAGTGCCACTACACACCAACCTGGGTGGCAGAGTAAGACTCCAACTAAAAAAAGAAAGAAAATAACTTGACATTTCTCCAAAGAAGATACACAAATGGCCAATAAGCACACAAAAATATGCTCAACATCATCACACATCAAGGAAATGCAAATCAAAAACCACAATGAAATACTAGTTTATACCATTATGAGAGTTTATAATTTAAAAAAGGACAACTAAAACAAGTTTTGTAAAGGAAGAGGAGAAATTGAAACCCTCAATCATTGCTCCTGGGGATATAAAATGGTGTAGCTACTTTGGAAAGCCACCTGGCAGTTCCTTAAAATGTTAAACACAGCGGGGCACGGTGACTAAAGCCTGTATTCCCTGCGCTTTGAGAGGCCGAAGAGAGAGGATTGTCTGAGTCCAGGGGTTCAAAACCAGCCTGGGTGATTTGGTGAGACCTCGTCCCTACAATAAATCAAAAAATTAGATGGGTGCATTGGCACGTGCCTATAGTTCCGGCTACTTGGAAGCCTGAGCCCAGGAGGCCGAGGTTCTGGTGGCCATGAGTGTTCCACTGCATTCCAACCTGGGCAACAGAGTGAGACTTCAACTCCAACTCCAAAATAAAAAAAAAAAAAAAAAAAAAGTTAAACACAGAGTTACCATTTGACCCAGGAAGTCTATTCCTAGGCATACACCCAAGGGAATTAAAAACCTAAATTCACACAAAAACTTGTACATAAATGTGCATAGTAGCAGAGTTGAGAAACTACCTAAATGTCTTCACCAACGGATGAATGGGTAAAGAAGAGGTGGTATATTAATACAATGAAATACCATTTAGCCATTTAAGGAAAAAGCAATATACTGACACATGCTACAACACAGATGAATCTTGGAAACATTGTGCTAAGCGATAGAAGCCAGACGGAAAAAAGCACATACTGTATATTTACATGATATGCCCAGAATAAGCAAACTTATTGAAACAGACAGTAGATCAGTGGCGGCCTAGCATTGGGGTAAGGATGGTGGAGACAGAGAGTGACTGCTAATGGGTACAAAGTTTCTTTTAGAACAATGGAACTGTTGTGCAATTAGATGTGCTTGCACAACTCTGTGAATATACTACACCTGGAAGGGCAGAGGCTTGGGGACTTTGCACTGTGTTAAGGAGAATGAGGGGAGGCCCTCCCTAATAATCATGAGTCTCATGTTCTCCAAAAAAAAAAAAAAAATCACTGAATTGCACACGAAAATATGCTCAACATCATCAGACATCAAGGAAATGCAAATCAAGACCACAATGAAATACTAGTTTATACCATTAGGGCAACTAAAACAAGTCTTGAAGAGTAAATTATAGGATATGTGAATTATATTCAATAAAGATGTTTTTAAAAATGGAATGGGCATTAAAGAATCAGTCTAAAAATTCCCTCTAAAACATAACAATCTAAAATACATAAATCTTAGAAAAGTGGTATATTGACTTCATTAAATTTCTTCAGGTTCTAAAAAAAGACTGAAGTGAAAAAGGTATTTTTCAATTTTGGACTGATGGGACTATGCCATTTTGTCATTTTTGTTGCTGTTGTCAAACTATTTAGTGCCATGTATTTGGCAATGTGATAACAGAATACATTAATAAAATTAATGAATAAAATTTTTTCTCCTGATATCTCTAAATCACTCTTTAACTTTTTTTTTTTTTTTTTTGAGACAGGGTCACACTCTGTCACCTAGGCTGGACGACAGAGTGGTGTGATCATAGCTCACTGTAGTTTCTATCTCCCAGACTCAAGCAATCCTTCCACCTCAACCTCCTAAATAGCTGAGAGTACCTGTATACCATCCCACCCGGCTGGTTTTGAAGTCCTGGGTGGTTTTGAACTCCTGGCTTTGAGCATTCCTCTCAAAGTGCTGAGACTGCAGGCATGAGCCGCCACACCCAGCTCTCTTTTAACTCTGACACAGCTTTGCTAATATGTCTACTGGTTCACTTTAGGAGAAGCTCTACTTTCAGGCCTATGTAAGGAGGTAGAATCACAAGGAACTAGGTAAAACTAGCTACAACTAGGCCTTACATCTCTACCACTTAATTAGACAACTTGTAAGTTTGATAAAGGCACATGTAAAATAACATCAAGATAAAACTACAACACGTATTTTCCATCCTGACATATTATATATATATATATATATATTTATTTATTTATTTATTTATTTATTTATTTATTTATTTTTTGAGTTGGAGTCTCACTCTGTCACCCAGATTGGAGTGCAGCGGCCGCTCCCAGCCACCGCAGCCTCGACCTGCTGGGCTCCGGCGATCCTTCCGCCTCAGCCTTCCAGGTAGCTGAAACTACAGGTGCGCGCTACCACACCCGGCTAATTTTTGATTTATTGTAGAGATGAGGTCTCGCCAAGTTGGCCAGGCAGGTCTTGAACCCGCAGGCTCAGGCAATCCACTCACCTCAGCCTCCCAAAGGCGTGGGATTATAGGCTGAGCCACCGAGCCCGGCTCATCCTGACATATGTTACTGAAGTCACACTGCTTATAAAGTTTGCTAGACTATAACTTTCCAAGGGAGAAATACTAAGTAGAACAGTGAATAATTTCTGCCTTGAGAAATTATTTAACCAAAATCTCTCATTTATCTCAAGTAATTCTTTAGAAGAGTCTCCAACATGGTTTTAGATTATGTTGAGGGGAGGCGGGGAAAGATTTTTCTCCCAAAAGAATGCCAACACTTCCCAGGAATAATCACGAAATTTAACAGCAAAGAACGTGGATAAAAGTAGTATTATCTGAGGCTCACAGCCAACACTATCTTGATTTATTAGGTACATGTGCCCTTCTAAAAAAAGGTTCCCAGATACCATTATTTCATAATAAATTAAAAAGAATCTTCACTGAAGAGAGATGGTTCTTTTTAAAAAGTAAAATGTACATTTAATAGAGCTTTGTTCTTTGTCAGCTTCAACCTAAAGCATTCTTTT
This sequence comes from Carlito syrichta, assembly GCF_000164805.1. Classification (NCBI taxonomy): domain Eukaryota; kingdom Metazoa; phylum Chordata; class Mammalia; order Primates; family Tarsiidae; genus Carlito; species Carlito syrichta. The sequence goes on from NW_007072098.1 coordinate 163,093, forward strand.
CAGATGGATGAAACTTATTTTTCCAATTAACCATTTCCTCAGTATAACCATTCTCAAACCTTAGCTGTCAGCCTGGCTTGGAAGGCTTGTAAAAACACAGACAGAAGGACCCCACCCCTCCACCCCCACAGTTTCCACTAGGTCCAGAGTAGGGCTCAAGAACTTGCATTTCTGACCCTTCCCTGTCCCCATCCTCCATGATGATCCCGCTGGTCCAGGGACCACACTTTGAGAAGCATTGCCTGAGTAATCTGGGGAGTTGGGGCTAGCTAGGCAAAGTCCTGGGTGGGCAGGCTTTCCTAGAGATGCCCTCAGGGCCGGAAGGAAAGCAACGCCCGAGGGTCCTAACACCATTTCATTCAATACTGGAATCACAGCAATGAGCACCATCTGCTCCTGGACCTTTTGTGGTTCATACATATTGTTCCATCTTCCTATTTCACACCTCGCCCTCCTCCCCCGATTTGCTTCTGGAGACTCTTCTCCCTCCCAGCCATCTCACAAGGCTGCACGTCCAGCATGCCCTCGACCCTAGAGATGGAAGTTTCCATTGGTGGGTCCCAGTTGGGGCCGAGACACTCAGCTGGAATTTGGAATCGAGACTAAGACAGTTCTGTTGGACTGCTCTTTTGAGCCAAAGGTAACTCAGAAGCTGCTGGCAATTCCCACTTGCCACCATGGGGACTGGGTGACAGAAAAAGTTTATCTGTCTGCCTAGAGAGAAGCAGGGATGAGGCTGGGTCCCATATGATCGATCCCCCAGCCTCTGCCATGGAAAACCCAGCCCTGCTGCATCTCTGCCCTTGGGATCCATAAGCCCACCCCAAATCCACACCTTCTAGTAAATCATCCTGTCTTGCCCAAATTAACTAAAGAGGGTTTCTATTATTTATAACCATAGCGGCTCTAATTGAAACTGTTAATAAAGTCACTGGGTCCCTTTTCTCTCTACCTCAGTTCACCTCAGAGATTAAATTCACCTTACAACGCTATCCTACCCAAGTTAACTAATTTCTAGATGTTTCACAGCTAAAAGCTCTATCTTATTTAGGTAATAACCTGAACCCCACATCACCATGTATTTCAAATCCAAGGCCCTCTTGGATTCCTATACAAGAGGCAATTTGTATACTAAATTATATATTCATTATAATGTGGATGCCTTTACAGGATGAGGCAGGAATAAATGAATATAAACCAGAAATGAATATAAATCCGTTGGGTGAGCACAGAAATTTTAAAAACCAATAAACTTGTTTCAAATTAAGGTCTAATGTAGTTTTATTTACCATGTTAGAGAAATTTAAACATTTAATTTTTCATCAGTATTTCTACATAACTCCAGTTTCCCAGCTATGTACCTTTTTTTTTTCTTTTTTGAGTTGGAGTCTCACTCTTGTTGCCCACGCTGGAGTGCAGTGGCACACTCACAGCCACCATAGCCTCAGCCTGCTGGGCTTAGGTGATCCTTCTGCCTCAGCCTTCCAAGTAGCTGAACTACAGACGCACGCCACCACACCCAGCTAGTTTTTGTGATTTACTACAGAGACAAGGTCTCACCAAGTTGCCCAGGCTGGTTTCGAACCCCCGGGCTCAGGCAATCCTCTCACTTCAGCCTCCCAAAGTGCTGGGATTACATGTTGAGCCACAGCGCCTGGACAGAATTCATATTTTTAAAAGTCATTCTTATCTGCTACTTCTAGGCTTGTCCAACTGTGCTTGGTACATTTCATACGGTACATATTTCCATGTAAACATGATGCCCCAAAGAAAGATTTTCTTTCCTTATCTCTTTGGGTCTAGCTACTTCTCTTAAAGCACAGCAGAGAAAAAGCTGATAAAACTGCGTGTCACTTTCAGCATTACATCGCATCTGTGATAACACATCTATCCCTTAAGTTTGCAAGGTGACTAGACATTGTAAAACCAGAGTATAAAAGTACCTGGAATATCTTACACTGCCTAATGTTACATATCCTCTGTAGGGAACTTTGAGATTCTGGCCTCCTTCAATGACGACTTCAGGGAATTATCTTTGGCAACCATATGCTTAGCAGAAAAAGTCTGATTATTTTGGCTGCCTTGTGTCACATAACAACAGGTAGTCGCAGACTTCCAGTGGTTTCCTCAGAGTGGGTTGCTTTCTTTATGGCAATCAATTTACTCAGCCCAGCTGTCAGGATCTCAACTTCCCAATTAACAACTGGAAATAGAACTGGAACCACAGGAAGGAAGAAAACTCAGATTTTCCCAAACACACAGTTAATGAAAAATTTAGCCCAGTCTCCAACTCATCTGTGCTTTTCCCATAAAACATAAATGTCAATTGGAAAACAATATACCTACAGAGATTTTTATAGAAAAGTTCCACATGATATTTGGCTGGGCCACGTGCCAAGCATCCATCCTTAAGGAGTTAACATAAATTAATTTGCAACTGGAAATGAAGCAGCCAAAATTGTTGACTAGCTTCCTCTAACTAATTCAATGAAAAGACGGAATGGGTCTAAACTGTAGGTCACAGTGTCCAATCTCAAGGAAGTGAGTGAGAGAAGAGAATTCGTTTTATTCCACATCTTCGTTATTCCTTGGGTCAAAACTGCAACAAGGAAAATATGTCCTATGTGTTATCCTTTCTTAACTCATCCTCACCCAACTCTTCCTGACCAAGAGGATTTTCCCCAGCATGACTGAAGACTATACATGAAAACGAGACAGGCAGGAAGCAGCAAAAACTCTCATTCACAAGAATGCCTACAGCAAGGCTTCAGGGGTATCAGCCAAGGGGTTTGTGGGGCAGCCCTGACTAACTAGACACATGCTTTGCAAAATAAATTATTACTCTTGTCTACAGAGAGACAGAAATGTCCATCGAGGCCAGGCACGGTGACTCATGCCTGCAATCCCAGCACTTTGGGAGGCCAAGGAGGGAGGATCACTTGAGCCCAGGAGTTTGAGACCAGACTGGGCAACACAGGGAGACCTTATCACTATAAAAGACACAAAAATTAGCCAGGCGTGGTGGTGCGTGCCTGTAATCCCAGCTACTCTGGAGGCTGAGGGGGCAGGATCCCTTGAGTTCAGAAGGTTGAGGTTGTGGTGAGCCATCATCACGCCACTGCACTCCAGCCTAGATGACAGACTGAGACCTGTCTCAAAAAGAAAAAGAAAGAAATGACCATTGAAAAGGGGATGAAAGACACAAGTCCTTGGCGTGGATGTCGCTCGGGGTATGAACACTGAAATTGTTAAAATTGCAGCTTGGGAAAAGAGCATACAAAGTTCTTTCTCAATATCTTCCTGAAAGAATAGAAACTCTTATCAGTGATTAGAAACTCTAATATCCACTTGAAACCTACTAATGGATGAGCTCTCTTTACCTCATGGCTTAGGAATGAAAAGACATTTGTTTTTAAGTCACACACCTATTTTCAGGACTAACTTCAAAACTTCTACCCAGTTTACTCGACCATAGACTGCTCGAGTGTAGCTGTACCAAGTTCCAAGTGAAAATTACTGGGATGGATTCCACTGCTCTGGGTTACTTCTTCTTGAGTCAAGATCTCACTCTGTTGTTCACGCTGAAGTGCAGTGTCATGATCACGATGTTCACAGCTCATGGCAGTTTTGGCCTTGGGCTCAGGTGATTCTTCCACCTCAGCATTTTGAGTAGCTGGGACTACAGGCATGTGCCACCACGCCCAGTTAATTATTTTATTTTATTTTTGTAGATACAAGGTTTCACTACGTTGCCCAGGCTGGTCTTGAACTCCTGGACTCAAGCAATTCACTGGCCTTGGCCACCCAAAATGCTGAGATTACAGATGTGAGCCACTGCACCGCGCCCCCCACCCCCAGAGTCTGCTCTGGGTTACTTCTGACTAGACCACAGCATCTAAGGGTCAGGACTATGATGCCTATTCTTTGACCTTAGTCTTTTGCACATAGAAGCCTGAGGAATTTTTTTCAGGGTCAAAAAATAGTTGTCAGTCTTCAAACAAGTTTCCACGTCACAAAGCAGGAGTAAAAGCCTCTTGGAAATAGGACCATGTCATCCATACAACTACTCTTAAACCCCATAGCACAAGCGTGCAATGAAAGTTAACATATACATTGAGAAGGGCCATGGCAGTCCACAAATGTCATTAAATGTTCATGTCCAATAGCTGTATCCTATCAGTGGCGTCTCATTATTATCTAGGAAATGACTTCATAATTCAGTGTCCCAAATCTCATCATTCAAAAGGATTAAGATAAAATATTTTTCTTAAAGAACATCTCTCCTGAAATCTCATTTTTGCATGGGGTCCGCCTCAACCACAGGCTGCGTCGCAAACTCTGAACTAGAAATAATATTCACTAGAATCTGACCATAGAGTAGGGGTCACTGTCAGATGAGACTTCAAGTCACTGGAATGAGAAAGCGTATGCTATGCGGGGAGAATCAGAGCTGTGTGACGGCTCTGAATTGATGAGGAAAACACAGACAGATTGCTCTGTGTCACTGAAGTCTTTTGACATAGGAGGGAGGGTTCAAACATGGGGGGGGTGTGATTGCTTGATCATTCTTTTCCAACACTTCCAGCTTTCATCAAATAGTCCAATCTTGCTAGACCACTCATCTACTGAGGACGAACTGCACTATCACTGCAAAGTTTAGGAAGACAGGGCTACAGTCAGAATGGGTTTATTGCCCTATGCTTTATCTACAGAGAATCACGTTCCCCTGAAGTCCCAGTGTGCTTTGAATTAACATCAAAGAAAAGAATTCTCAACCCCACCAACTGGCAAATACAGGAATTTCAACTGTTCTGAAATAATGACTCTAAGTAAATCACTATTAATTTCTTACTTTCCAACCTACTAGTCAACCAGAAACGCAGTCAGAATTGCTGATGAAATTACAGATCGCAGGAGTCGCTCTCATGTATTTCTTGCTTTCATCCTCCAAGCACAGCAAGTTCCAAACTAAAAACAGCTTTGGATTCATATTAGCATTTTAAATATGGTTTCTAAAAATTACCCTTAAGAGGCAGTGAACTAAGGAAGGGATATGACTTGACAAGTATTATTATTGATGTAACTTTTCTTCCTGGGCTCTGAAAGTCGTACCTTTGAGTTTCAAAGACACTGTATTTTTACCTGTTGCCGAAAGAGTGGAGCAGATAGAAGATAGAGTGGAAAAAATAAAAATCAAAAGATGCATGAATTTCAAATTATTAAGCTATTTTTCCAATATTGAATGGGCTGGGATTACATTTTGATACTAGTAAAGAAGTATTCATTCATCTTAAGAACAGATTAATTATTTTAATATTCCATTATGAAATTCTCTATCCATAAACTCTCTTATTGCTACTCTATTGGTAATTACTTCAAGGGCCATCTCAACTGCTAATGAAGTTGAGAAAAATATTTTTAATAACCCTTAAAGAATATAGTATAAATACACACAAAATGCAAGGTCCTTATTGGGGAGGGGGCGAAACAGGTATTTTGATCAATTACCAGAAGAGCTTTGACTGCCATTAGAACCCATTTAAAATTATGGCCCATATCCTTAGAAAGCAGCAGCAGTTTCTGACAATTTGCAGTAATATTCAGGGAAAGGTTGTATTTAATAGGATAGGCACACAGTTAACATACGCAAACAAACTCAATACACACAACACAGGAATTTAAGCCAAGTAATTGGATCATTCCTTGAATTCATCGCAATAATGTGATATTGCCACCATTAGGTTAATTATAACCCGTGCAGGAAGGAGTCCAGTTGGCTTGCAAGCGCCGTCGTCAGAATGTGAATATTTTAGAATAAATCAAGTACCTGAGAGTTTCATGAGAAGTTCAGATGCTGCTTTGACTGACATATCCCGCCTTAGCACATTCCCCTTCCCTTCCTGGGGCTTCAGTGTGTCCTCAGAGACGCTGGGAGCTGACACTTCAGACTCTGGGCTGAACACGTAGCTGGGCCGCGGCAAAGTCGCACTCAGGGCCTCCTCTTCCTGGGGCTCCTCTTTCACTTTAAAATTAAGATTCATGGGCTCCTTCTGATTTGCAGCTGTCAAAAGAAAAAAGGGATTATATATACATAAAAGGCCACTCCCCCTCTGAGCTGCCCCATGCTTAATGAAGTATGGAATGCTCAATCACACTGTGCTAACAACCCGAGGGACCACAACCTGATCAAAACAGGCTGGGCCCTGGGCACAAAAATGCAACCCGCCACTCCTCCAGGGTAGGACTCTGAGGAGGATGGGCTTTTACATCTTTTGGACTTCTGTGATATTTTTAAGAAATGCTGCCTCTACGACGTGTCTGGGCATTTTCTCTTTGGCTCCCTGAATGTCTCCTTTCCTGTGTATGCCACTGCCTCCCTGACTTATTAGCACTCTCCTCCCCTAATCCTATTATAGAATAATGCTTTCAGGCAATTATTCTGCCATCAAATATTGAATAAAAACATGAGTCAGAGGTAATAGCCAAAGCAGAAACCGGGGGTGCGGTGGTAAGGGGAGGATGGAGAGTTTGCCAAAGAGGAAAGTTCAGACTGGAGAAAGACCACTCTCGTCTTATGATTAATAGAAGCCAAAGCTACTGACCCATAAACAGCAGGGCGTGTACTTGGCATTGTTCTTCTGGTCATGTTGAATAAATCCATGTCTGCAGCCCAAGTCATCTCCGAGTTCAAAATGAGTCCTTTTTTTCTTTAAGAAAACTTTTTATTTTGGAATAATTTTAGATTTACAGAGAAGATGTAAAGATAGTCCAGAGAGCGCTCATATATCCTTCAACCCAGTATTTCTGAATGTTAACATCTTACATAACCACGGGACATTTGTCAGAACTAAGACATCCACGTAAGTATGATCTACACTCTAGATTTTATTCAGATCTCACCAGTTTTTCCACTAATGTACTTTTTCCATTTTTAGCATGCTTGGTTGGTGTGGAGTATGTGGTCAGGGCAGAGCTAACTGGCCTATTATGGATGAATTATGTGGCTCAGCTACAGTGTACAAGGCCTCCCCACTAGACAACACACTACCCAGGAAAGACCAAGAAGGAAGAGACAAGCACATTCTCCCTACCACCGTTCACTTTCATGGCCATCTAGCTCCTCTTTAAAAAGCCATACAGTAAGTATGACAAACATACAGTTGGTTATATTGGGTATAACTAGGATCTCATTATAACACAAGATTCTTAGAAATGCTTATTAGAATGAACCCTATGCTGGGCGTGGTGGCTCACGCCGGTAACCCCAACACTTTGGGAGGTGGAGGCGAGAGAATTGCCTGAACTCAGTCATTTGAGATCAGCCTGGGCAACTTGGTGAGACCTTGTCTCTACAATAAGTCAAAAAATTAGCTGGGCATGGTGGCACGTGCCTGTAGTTCCAGCTTCTTGGAAGGCTGAGGCAGAAGGATCGCATGAGCCCAGCAAGTTAAGACTGCGGTGGCCGTGAGCATGCCACTGCACTCCAGTTTGGGCAACAGATTGAGATTCTGACTCAAAAAAAAAAAAAAAAAAAAAAGTCCATTCCATCTTACAAACAAACAATAAATAAATCCCCAAAGCAAAACAATCACCCATCACCCAGCACCTACTAAACAGCGCAAAGTCTGTTTCCACCTCGTGCCCCTCTGGGAGGGGACATTCTGAAATCACAAGTCCACACAGACCAGCATATTTGGAAACTGGATCCCTAGAGGGCTAAAGAAACATTTGAAAGTTTCATGACCAGAAAGAGGCAGAGCTGGGACTAGAACCTAGGTCCATGAGCTGTCACCCTGTGTCCCTTGCCTACAACCACAATATGGCCTCCACTTCTGGACTCTTGTGTTTTAACGAGCCTCGAATGGGACTTGACCTTCCAATCTTTGCTCAAATACCACCTGTTCTTTGAGGTCTACCCTTAACATTCTGTGCAAAACTGCAAACTTCATCTCTACAGTGCTCCCAAAATCTCTTACCCTGATCTAATTCTATTGTCCCCCAAAATACCTATCACTTAGTAACATAATGCTCTGGCCTGGATTGTGTCTCTTCAATATTCATCTGCTGAAGCCCAAATCTGCTAATGTGTTTTGTTGTTGTTGTTGTTTTTAAGTGATTTTTAATTTTTATTTTTTGAGTTAGAGTCTCACTCTGTCACCCAGGCTTGAGTGCAATGGCACGCTCCCGGCCACCGTAGCCTCCACCTGCTGGGCTCAGGTGATCCTTCCACCTCAGCCTTCCAAGTAGCTGGAACTACAAGCACACATCACCATGCCCAGCTAGTTTTTGTGGTTTATTGTAGAGATGAGTCGCCCAGGCTGGTCTCGAATGCCTGGGTTCAGATAATCCTCTTGCCTCGGCCTCCCAAAGGGCTGGGATTATACGCCTGAGCCACTCCACCCTGCTACTTGCTAATGTGAGTATTTTTGGAGTGAGGGCCTTTAAAGAGGTAATTAAGGTTAAATGAGATCATATGGGTGAGGTCTTAATCCACTGTGGTGACTGGTTCCACAGGAGAACCAGAAGAATAAGGGGTAGGGGAGGGGAGAGAGAGAGAGAGAGAGAGAGAGAGAGAGAGAGACACGGATGCACACCAAAGTTGCACGTGCACAGAGAAAAGGCCAAATGAAGACATGGCAAGAAGGGGACAGTCTGTAAGCCGAGAGAGGTCTCAGGAGAAACCAAACCTGCTGGCACCTTGATCCTGGGCTTCCAACCTCCAAAACTGAGAGAAATAAATTTTTGTTGTTTAAGCCACCCAGTCTGTAGTATTTTGTTATGGCAGCCCTAACAAATGAATTGCCTGCTATTATGGTATCATTAAGTTAACCATATAAGGTGTATTCCCCAAAGTTGAAGGTAGCCTTCATAAAGGCAACGATCTTTGTTTTTACACTTACGTACCTCAAGTGCCTACAACAGTGCCTAGTAGATAGTAGATGCTATATAGAGAGAATAGAAGAGAATATATATAGAGAGAGAGAGAGAATGAATACAATGTGTTAGTTCCCAGTAAGTCTCATCTGATGGTACCCTGGTGTTATCTGTAGTTAATAAAAATGAATAACTCCAAAAAATTCCACCAAAAGCAATCAGAAGTGCTTTCCCTGGATTTAATACTTAGATTGGGGATAAGACCTTTGAGATAAAGTGAAAAGTTTTGCTAGCTAGACCACAGTGGTACTGAAATGTCTAATAATCACTTGGACTCTAGCCTCACTAATGGAGGAGTCACAAGCAAAGTGCTTAAAATCTAGCCCTTTAGGGACAATGCCACAGGAATCTGAACTGAAAGGAGCAGTGACAGTCTCCAGCGCAATCTTCAAATAGGCATCTCTGACCTCTAGCAAAACAACTGCTCCTAAGAGGACTTTATTTATTTAGCTCAACTTCTCTCTGAACCTCTCACCCACTTCCTGGAGATGTTTGCAGGTCACCTCCTAAATCTTGCTCTCTCCCTATGCCTTTCTTCCAGAACCCTCTGTGCAATCCTTTGCTGAGACCATCCTAGTTCTTCATAACAGAGTAATTAAATATTGTGTTTACCATGTCTGTGACTTCAACTTTCTGGAAAGAAATAATTTAAAGTGAATGGTTATGTATTTTAAAAATGCCTCAGTGCAGTATCTTTTATTTTAAAACATTTCAAAATCATAAGATGAGGCAAGACCCTAGAAGCAAATCCTAACTTCTAGAGAGGGCAACCAGTAAGCTGATGCTTCTCCCTGAACATAAGTGACTTCTAGTCAGAATACATGCTCCAGGAAACTTAAGGAAAAAATAAAGATATTTAGCATTGGCAGCACCTGGACTTAACAGAACTTCAATAAGACACTTAAAAATAGGCAAACTATATATTGCTAGATTGTAAACTTGCAAGGCACTAACTACATACCTGGTTTTCATTCTGACAATATCAAGAATGGCATAAAACTGTAAAGTACTGAGGAAATGTAAATATTGCTAATGAAACATCCAAAAAAGTGGAAAACACTCATTTGCCAACGTTTTTTTTTTTTTTGAGTTGGAGACTCATTCTGTCGCCCAGACTGGAGTGCAGTGGCATGCTCTCGGTCACCGCAGCCTCAACCTGCTGGGCTCCGGTGATCCTTCCACCTCAGCCTTCCAAGTTTTAATTTTCCAAACACTTGAGTATGAATAGAGGATGCAAAAATAGAAATATGAAAGCTAACCTGCTCTTTTTCAATTACCAAACACATTTAGATCGAGAACAGTACATAAAGCCTATATTTTAAAATTAATATGACTAATTGCCATCTTGTGAATTATCCCACTTAAAAAAAAAAAAACCTACATGGGCAGAGAGAGGTGGAATTAAAGATGTTTTCTTTTTCTTTTGGAAAATCATTAAGAGAAAAGCAACAATTTATGACTCACTACATAGACTTTACTTCATTCCTATTAACATGAAAAAGATTTCGTGCACGGATGGAGCTCAGCTTGCAAAGGAGTCTCACAGCACTTGCCTCGACTTCTGTTGATGAAGTTTCAAGTTTCCTGATACTTCACTTTATGTGGAGAGGAAGTCCCACTCATCAAGAGGCTCCCTTCTCTCGCTGTTTGTCCCAAACAATTTAGGACCTGAGCTACGCTGATGATAAATGACACCTATCTCCAGTTTCCGTACTTGATGGAGTAGGACCTCCACTTAAAGGAAACAAATCAGCCTTTCAGAGCATTTATTAAGTACTCAAGATACAGGCACATTAGGAAAGTAACGGAAAGCTGCTGGGATAAAATGATTCCAATTTTCCAATCCTAACAGGCAGGCATAAAGAGTTGCAAAAGTAAACCCTCTCTTTACAGCAAGACGTCATCCATTCACGTCAGACTCCTTCCAAGACAAGAAAAATTCCACGGAACTTCCTTAAAGGCCATCATTTATTTTAATGCTGCATACAACTAGCATTTGAATAATTACACAGGGATTGAGCCTTCCAGCAACCACAGGAGATATATATTATTACTATCTTCATTTTACAGGTGAGGAAACTAGGGTCCCAAGAGGTTAACACACTGACTCCCCAAATCACAGAGCTAATACACAGAGACAGTAGGCTCCAGAGTTTCTCACTGAAAATGTACCCAAACCCTTTTCTTTCTCTGCAAGACACCCAGGTGCCTTTAAGAAGGAAACTAACCTAAGCAGTTGGACCATGCATGGGCTTTGGAAAGTGATATGGAGTGAACTAAGCATTGTTAATGAGAGAGGAAAGGGTGGGGTGTCACCTGAAGGAAAGGGACAATTTCTGGTAGGAAGGAATCCTGTGAAGATTTGACTAAAAAGAATGAAAGAGAAGGAACAGACTGTGACATGACGGCTTCTGTTCTATTCTGTTGGTTTCCTCTGGTGAAGGAAAATGACACCTTTCCTTGAGATTAATAAGACAGAGCTTTCTTTCAGTTCAGAGTATGTCAATTTTGCTCCGGGAAATGCCATGGAGAATTTTATTTACTACTTCACCCTAAACCAGAGCCAAAGTCTCTTGGACCTGAAAGGGGACCATAGATCGATGGTTTTCAAACAGTGTTCCAAGGAACCCTAAGATATACCCAGGGTTTCAACAAACATGTGCTTTAAGTTTTAGTTTTTAACACATTGCTTTAAAATTAATTTAAAATTTAATCTTAAAATGTGCATCATCTGCTATGTTACACATCAAACATCAACACACTGGAGATCACTAGTGTTAACTTGCATTGACACGTTAATTCAGTTTTGTGTAGCCCTTGTAAAACAGTTTCTCTTGCTACCCCAGGGGTGCTAGAGTTCTAGTAATAAGTCATTAATAAAGAAGTGGTTGGCTTGCACCGACCTTGCAAAAAATTCAAGCACGAGCATGTGTGTCCACATAAAACTCTACAATTATAGTACTTCTAGTGTCCATATGCAGGCTTTAAATCAATATTTCACATCCTCAGCACCACTGACGTTTTCCTTTTTTTGAGTTGGGGGTCTCACTCTGTCACTCATACAGGGGCACAGTGACCATTAATATTACAGACAGGATAATTTGCAGGGAGGTGGGTGGGAAGCTGCCTTGCACATTGTAAGGCAGCATGCCTGACCTCTACCCACTATGTGCCAGTAACACCTCCCAGTTGTGTGAACAACTTCTCCAAACACTGCCAACTGTCCCCTGGGCATATCTGCCTTAAATTAAATGCCAGAATAGGTCCAAGTATAGCTGCCTTGGTGCAGCTTCGGACCATTGCTAACAGACAGACAGACACATATATGTAGACATAGATATGTCTGGGACTATCATTTATTGAGCACAAAATATGGGATGCCAAGAAATATGCTGCATATTTACCTGGTTTAATTTTTCTGATCTTCACAACTACCCTTTGAGGTAGGTGTTAATATGACCCCTATTCTGTAGCTGAGGAATCTGAGACTTAAAGAGATTAAATATATTTACCAAATAACAGTTAACTAAGTTATAACAACCAAGCCATTAATATAGAATTACAGATGGCTTTAGTACATATCGTGAGTTTTGGATATTTCTCATCTGCCATTTATTATAAGGAATGAGGGCAGTTGCTAAATGCTGTCAACTTTGAAGCAAAAACTTACATTATTATGCTCTTCCTTAATTGAAGGGATCTTGAGATTACAAGACGAGTTGTTAAAAATCTGTTCCCATTTGCCATAACTTCCCTGTGTGAAACAGTACTTTTTTTTTTTTTCAAACTGCAATCAGCAAAATAAGCTTGGAAATACACTAGATGGTAATATTGCTATAAAGATTGCTTCACTCACAACACTAGAGTGTCACATTTTGTGTTTCTCAAATAGTCACCTTTTTTCTAATTGCTTTGCTTTTTAAAATAAATATGTAAATGTAATAAAAGTGAATTAAAAAAATAAAAGTTATATTAAAAAATACAGGCTAGCCGCGCGTGGTGGCTCATGTCCATAATCCCAACACTTTGGGAGGAGGAGGTAAGAAGACTGCCTAAGCTCAGGGGTTCAAGACCAGCCTAGGCAACATGGCAAGACCTCATTTCTACAATAAACTAAAAAAAAAAAATCAGCTGGGCAAGGTGGCACATGCCTGTGGTTCCAGCTACTTGGAAGGCTGAGGCGAAAGGATCACCTGAGACCAGCAGGTTGAGGCTGCGGTGGCCATGAGCATGCCACTGCACCCCAGTCTGGGTGACAGAGTGAGACTCTGACTCAAAAAAAAAAAAAAGAAAATACACACTGGCTCACATCTGTAATCCAAGCACTTTGGGAGGTTGAGGTGGGCAGATTGCTTGAACCCAGGAGTTCAAGATCAGCCTGGACAACATAGCAAGACCTCATCTCTACATAAAAGTAAACAAAAAATAAATTAGCCAGACATGGTGGCTACTTAAGATGCTGAGGTGGAAGGATCACCTGAGCACCTGAGCCCAGGAGTTCGAAGCTGCCATGAGCTGTGGTTATCGTGATTGTGCCACTGCACTCCAGTCTGGACAAAAGAGTGAGACCCCGACTCACAACAAAACAAAACAAAACAACTTCCATGTGTTTTATTTGACTCTGCACTTGAGATTTTGTTTGAATAAAATCGATTCCATGTTTAAAGAAACAAACAAAATAAAAACCATTACTGTTTTCCGTGTCCTAATTATACAATAAGTAAACACAGGCTCAGAGAATGATACAATCTTTTTAAAATCACAGAGCTTGTTAATGACAGAACCCAAATCAGAGCTGAATTCTATAAACTACAAACCAGTGATGTTATATCTACCTAATTCCCTTGTCAGTAGTATGTAAATACTGGATGTATGTACAGGCTGGGGACCTGGGATTTTTTTTTTAACAATTTGATGTGCTTTGGGTGAGAAAAGTAAATTGCCTTCTGAAATATAAGAAAAATCAAGATTTAATTAAATAATAATTAATAACAGTTGAGTATTACTTTTAAATGTAAGCATATTATATTCAAATAGAATATTTAAAACATTAGCTAAAGATTTTTTAAATCTTGCTGTTTAATTTGCCTTAAATCATTTTATAATTAGTGCATAGTGAAATTTTAACCATCTCACATTTCTCATTAATCCCTACCTGAGCTAATCCTTGGCCACACTTCAGGATCTATGGACCCAAGTCAAGAAGCAAGGTCCCTTATGACAGTTACGATTCTAAGATAGCATCAAAGGGTGGAAAAACAGCATGCAACAGTAGTGAGTAGTATCTCAAGAACTTTAAAATACATAAAGGTTTTTCCTTGTGAACCATACTAAAACCAACACACAATGAGCAAAAGTAGCCATCTGCAGTAATCCACTTAACAGACAGGATATCTCCCTTGTCAAAAGCAGGAAGGACAAGTCCTAGAAAACCGATCAAGCCTTGACTAAATGTGAAAGAAAGCTGTATTTTAAATTCATACAATTAACACTCCAAAGAATGAAATGTATGAACAGCAATGGAGTGATTTGCATGGGGACTAGAAGAAAAAAAACCCAAGAATTGGAGAATAGATTTCCAATGTATTTTAGGGAAGTCGGTGACTACCTGTCCCAGATGACATCTCCTCTTGACTGTTATACTTGTCGCTTTAAATTAATACATTAACATTCTGGTTCATAGATCAGTTTGTAAATACTGTGGATCACCCAGAGAGTCTAAAGAACACTGGGCTGTGGCAGACGATGAAATGGCCACAATGATTTCCCAACTGAAGTGTCACCCCCTTTGTGATGTGACTTTAAAACTCTTCCCAAGAGGTGAAAGATATATATGGAACTCCATGGTTCAAATTACCAGTCCTATGGAATAACATGAGTAAAGGCAGAAAACTGGAAATGAGAGGGACATATCCATGAGCTAGTAAAGTCTATTAACAGATTTCTTGGGGAGTGGGGAGATGGCTACTCAGTAGAAAGGAGCCAGGAGCCAGTTATGGTGGCATGTGCCTATAGTCCCAGCTACCCAGGAGGCAGAGGCAGAGGCAGGAGGATTGCTTGAGGCCAGGTGTTTGAGTCCA
>NW_007072098.1:178126-200478 GCF_000164805.1 Carlito syrichta
ACAAAAAGAAAAGAAAAGAGCCAGTCAGGCAGGGGCATAGTCTGATGTAAGAGGCACTGGAAGAAGAATCCATTAGAAATGTTTTGGGGGTTGGGGTGGGAAAAAATATCAAGGAAAGAGCTGTAGGGGCAAGCTGACTAGGTGTGAGGTGAAGGCTGTGTGTGAAAGCAGGAATTGTAGACACATTTTGAAGACACAAAAAATTTAAGCAGATTAGTGATTGAAAGTGCATGCATTAGAAATGATGCCATGGTTTGGAGCCAAGGAAAATAAACAGAGAAGCAGATGGAGGTCAAAAGATAGTTTTGCTCAACTGAGAAAAAAAAATTAGGTAACAGTAATGAAGCAGTCATGAGTCAAGCTTTCACAGTTAGAGCTGAATCTTTGCTCTGTGCCTTATAGCTGAAACCTTTAAGTCTCAGCTTCCTCGTCCATACAATAGGCTTAATATTAGTGACCTAATATGATTCGTGTAGGTCTGTGGTGAGGGTTAAATGAGAAATTACATGAAGTGGCTGGCACGGTACCCAGCTCACTATAAACACATTTGATTAATTATAGCTCTTATAATAATAGTAGAAGCAGCAGCAATAATAACAGTAATAAAAAGAAGAAAATGGACTTTCACAAGAAGTCTACTTCTTCGTATCTATAGAAACAACAGACTTTGATACATTTTCTCGAGGGTTTATCGACATAAAAAATTACTCTGATGGCAATTCTAGGACTAGATATACCGTATCCAAAGGAACAAGGAAGAAAAGATGTGGGTTCCAGTCATGACCCTACATGCTTGCTATGAGCTAATGTATTTGCAATCCACGGCACACAATAAATATAAGTTGGTCCTGCTGTTACTACTCATTTGTGTTAATAATTCTTGAGAAGTCTTAAAGTATGAATGCAACTTCTAAAATTGCTGACATACGACATTCAGAGAGCAGCTCCCAACCTGGAGATTCTGGCTAATTCCACAACAAACAAGGGCAGAGAAGAGAGCCTAAAAACCACTTCTTTACTTTCCAAAAGCTGCTTCCTTTTTCTTTTCTTTTCTTTTAATTTTTTTAGAGATGAGGTCTCGCCAAGTTGCTCAGGCTGGTCTCAAACCCATGAGCTCAGGCAATCCTCTCACCTCAGCCTCCCAAAGTGCTAGGATTATAGGCATGAGCCACCACACCTGGCCTCAAAAGCTGCTTTTTTATTCTGTAATTTGGGATATAGGCAGTCTGAGGAAAGGATTGCCGGGACCACACTCCTTGGGTTAGAATCCCAGTTGTGGGGCCTATTAGCTGCCTGAATTTGGGCAGGACTCTCAACCTTTCTGTTTTTCAGTTTCCTCATCTGTATCAGTACCACCTATCTGTGGGGTTGCTATGAGGTTCAAAGGAGCTAATGGTACAGAGGAGGCACTATATAAAGTACAAAGAGTAAGCAATGAGTAAACAGCATACAGTCTCCATCCAAGAAAGTATCAACACCTGCATGTGTAAGAAATCCAGACCCCACTTACTTATAATCCCACCTGCCTCCTTCTGTGACTCAGATCAGTGCTTGTCTCATGGAGTTGCAAGTCACTGAAACACAGGGAAGAATCACATTCTTCCTCTCATATGAATCACCATGTTCAATAAAGTTCAGAATTTAAAAAGGGCATTCAGGATGCCTGCATGAATAAGGTCCCTAAATGCAGCTGCTCACATAAGGAATTTTAGTCACGTGATCAGTGAGTGCCCATCATGTGAAAAGCAAGGCAGGGTTCAAAAAAAGGACCAAACCAAAGATGCAAAGATAAGATGTCAAAAAGAAACCAGCTGGGAAAGGCATGGCCAGACCCGGGGAATGGGAGAGACCTCCGTAGGCTGTTGGCACTGCAGTCTTAGGTTGTGAGTGACACAAGGATGGCATTTACTTGGAAGAAAGCTCATTTGTGAAGATGCTTTACAGAAAGCCCATCAGAGCCACCAGACAAGGAGGAGGATTTGGTTCAATGGACATGTCCCCGTCTTTCCTTCTCCAGCAGGACAAAGGTAAAATGAGATCAGGGACTGTCACTTACACAAAAACTGTACTGTAACTACAGATGCATAAAATCATGTAAAACAGATGAGAGGTCATAAAACAAAGGCCAATGGGAAATGACACTATATGACACAAACACATTAATAAACAATGTTCATCTGTACATGGAAACCTTCACGATCCTATGGCTGAGCTACTCAGTGAGAAACAACTTAGTTTGCATCCATTTGTTCACAAACTGTCTCAGTGAGGCAAAAAGTAACTGCTGCTTTTAAAAAGTCCATCTCTCCTAGTTAAAATTATTTTGGTCTCAAATTTACGAAATTAATATAATGTGGGAGACAGCACAAAAATTTTTTGCCGGTTTCCAAATTAAAAATAGTTGAAATGACATATCTTTTATTTTGGAAAACCAAGGGACAAAAAGATATTCCCAGCCAACAAGTGAGGTGCCAAGTTTCTGTCAAGTGCTTGGTTATAATTTGGAGAGTTAGAATTAAATTTTATATCTTAAAAAGTGTAGTTTTCAGAAAAAGAAAATGATGTAAGGCCATTGCAGGCAACTTTTAATCAGGCTTCTAATGATGACACTTCCAGTCCCTTGATGCTCTAGATCGAGTCTTGAGACTTTCTCTCTCTCTCTCTCTCTTTTTTTTAAATCAGGGTCTCACTCTGTCACTCAGGGTGGAGTGCAATGGCATGATCACGGCTCATTGGTGTCTTGACTTCCTGGGCTCAGGTGATCCTTTGGACTCAGTCTCCTGAGGAGCGCACATCACTCCCAGCTAATTTTTTTTATTTTTTGTAGAGACGGGGGTTTCACTACTTTGCCCAGGCTGGTCTCGAATTCCTGGGCTCAAGTGATCCTCTCACCTTGGCCTCCCTAAGTGCTCAGATTACAGGCATGAGCCACTGCTCCCAGTGAGTGTTGAGGCTTTCTAACTAGAGAAATGCTCCTGTCATGAGGTCCCACAAGGAAAAACCTGGGTGCTCTATGAACTAGACTCACCCAGCCTCTCTTTCATGTCAACCTTGACCTATGGTAAAAGCCTCAGACCGATCTCACACTGCTATGCCTCTTTTCATGGTCTGGGATGGAAAGCAAAGGAAGAAAACCGGACTGAAGAAAACCAAGGCTGTATTGAAAAAAACTGTACAGGGTACTAAGTTTATATTCCACATCAATGGTCCCCAGTCCTGGCTGCACGTTAGCATTATTTGAGGACTTTAAAGAAAATATCAATGTCTAAGGCCTATCCCAGTAAATCATCATTTCTGAGCACTGGTTTTTTTTTTTGTAACTCCCTTGGTTAAGTCTAATGTGCAGCCGAGGTTAAGAACTGCTGCTAGCTATGGGCGACAAGGCACACAATCAGCAGGAACTTGAACTTTCCACGGTTGGGTGAGCACCTCTCCCCTGTACACCCCCGGTCATGTGACCACCAGATCATTTGCCCTGACATGTAATGATTTGCATATGTCTTCTGGATTTCAGGAAAGATATACACAAACATGCAGGGCTGTAGCCCTCTAAGTCCTGCCTCCTAGGTCAAAACCCTGAGCAAAATCTACAAAATGTTATCTTTCCGTCAGCCCAGAAAGCCAGCAGCAGGGGCTGCCTGTACTTTTCCCTGAATCAACTGTGATGCTGAGCCTTGGCCGCCTCGGTTCTAGGGAACAACATTATTCTTGAAGGCCCCAGGAATGTTAAGTGTGGGCTCAGTCAGAAGAACTGCTAAATGGTTGAAGAAGGAATTTTCTTTAACAATCACACACACTAGGGAGCGTCCAAATAGGGGTGGCGGTGGAGGGGAGGGGGTTGGGTGTCCATTTAAAACAGCATTCCACCCAGTGACTTTTAATCCCATTGGGTCCCATTCAGTCATCTGTATGCTTAGTTTTAGTCGAAGGAACAAGAAAGAATCCCCTTAATAAGCAGGCAAGAAAGCATCAAGTGTTTTCTCTCTTTCTTTTGGAAACAAGTAGGTGTCTACACGCTTGAATTTGTCACTGTGCTCCAGTTTTGCAGACAGTGATCTGGCTGGCACAAAGACTCACAGAATCGGTGCCCACAAACAGCTGCACCCTATAGTACCAGCAGGTGCAGGGACAGAGCCCAGCAACAAAATTCAGTGCAGGAACAATGGCGCCGTTATGACGCCAAAGGACAAGGCCTGAGGCTAACCACTACTTCACTACATTTGGTGACGGGAAGAGCTAGAAACTCTGCCACAGCTCCCTGGGATGTGGCTTTTTGTCCCTGAATCAAATCCACAGACACAGCCAGGTAGAGCTCCACAGTGAGAGCAGCTATCAATTGTACGGCCGGATCAGCCTGAGAGTTCATAGAATTAGAAAAAAAAAAAAAAGAAACAAAAAAAAAAATCCCTCTGGAAAACAGATTCTTTCCTTTTAACGTATCTTGTGCTCTCCTGGGCTGCATTGCCACAGTCACCAAGTTTACATTTACATCCAAATATGCACACACAAAAAAAATTACTGATGCATCTCACTCCCCAGTGACTTTATAACAGGTTGCTAGGTAACAGTGCATACAAGTCAGGTTTCAGGACCTCCAGTAAGCCACCATAAAATAGCTGCATGGGCCTTTTGCATAAATAGTGTGTGCATTTGTTATCTGTTTTCTTCTGCCAATTGATCAGTCAGTAAATATTCTGACTGCCAAACCGTAAACAACTCCCCATCAATAGCTAACTGAAAAAATAGATCACAATAGAAGCCTTTAGTGCAGTTCTTCACCCGACCCACCAACTGGTTTCTCCCCTCGTGTCTCTGCTGTTTGCAATACTGGCTCTAAGCAGCCGAAAGCCTTCTCTCATGCTCCCTGAGATTGGGTCCGGAGCTAATTACAGCCTCATATGGGTCTTCAGAGCTGAGCCCAGAAGGATGAAAGTAGCAAACACCAGTGTTTTATCCAAAGACCATCCCTTCCTTCCTCCCTGCTCCATCTTCCTCCAGATTAAAAAACAAAAAAAAAATCCCTGGATTGATTGTCCCCCATTTGCCTGGTCTCCATCTTTTAAGTAAGGAAATGTCCCCTTTCCTAAGCTATGCTACGAGAATGCGCCATGTGCATTCCTCCTTTTAACAGCACTGCAACAGCTCAGAAGAGGAGTTATATTGGCAGGGGAGACCAGCAAAAAAACCCCAGAGTTCCCAGGAGGTGAAATCCTCCAGGATCAGGACAACGGAAGTAGAATGTTTGGAAATATGTATGTTCCCCACATTTTCCAGTTTCTAAATATAGAACTCAAAGTCTCTAATAATCACATTTCTCCTAGGTTGGGACGGGAGAGAAAGAAGGTGGGAAAGGGAGCACAGGGGAAGAGGAGGAGAGAACCCCGTGTCCCTCAGTGCCACTGTCAGATGCATTTTAATTCCTGAGACTTGGCCATTTCCAGCATGAGATTGTCGCCTTCACTGCTCTCTCTTCCTCCTCAGTTCACTTCTAGGACGCTTCGATTTCCACCCTCTATCTTCCCTCATTTCTTCCAACTCATGTCTCTCACTCCTGAGGGGCAGAGATCTGGGGTAAGGGGGACCTCCAAAAGGCCCGACTGAGGAGTCACTGAGCAAAGGGACTTCAGAGTAGAGCCAAACCTCTAATTCACCTGGCAATGACATTTAGTGAAATGCGACTCACAGTCCATTTAAAGGAAGGCGGTGACCAATTATTCTCCACTTAAAAGGGTATTGTCAATCTCCAAAGAGCTGAAATGGCATTTGGAAATCATCGTGGGGACAGCCACCTTCACTGAAAGACAGAACCAATTCTCCACCGACCTTTCCCCACTCTCTACAGCTCCTTTAAAATTTAAAATCATACTTTAAAAAACATAACAAGTCGCAGGGCCATCCAGCAATACGTCTCATCACTCCAAGAGGGAGTCAGGAAACCCAGTGCTCCCTAACATTTGTACACCCCTGTTCGACATCACACCTTAAGTTAAAGACGTTGAAAAAAAAATGACAAAAGCAAAAAGAAACACCATGCATAATTTAATGTTGATGAAAAGTGATGTCACTTCATAAGAATACATTTTTATAATTTATACTCCATCTTCTTTCCAAAGGGAAGTTGGAAAAAAATGTTACAAAATTTTTCTGTTTAATTCCACTTTACATGAGATACCTAGATTAGTCAAATTCATGGAGACAGAAAAGTAAAATAGTGGTTACTGGGGCCTGAGGGGAAGGGGAGATTAGGAAGTTATTTAGCAGGTACAGAGTTTCAGTTTGGGAAGTTGAAAAGTTCTGGAGACGGATGGTAGCAATGGTCATACAACAACGTGAATGTTCTTAATGCCATTGAAAATCACACCTAAAAAGTGGTTGAAATGGTAAAATTTCTGTTAAACATATTTTACCACAATAAAAAACTTCCCACAAAAAACACTGAAAAAAATATCATTTGCTCAAATTTTAAAATCAATAACTCCTAATAGCAGTCTCTCATATATATCTTTTAAACACCTTTCAAATAAAGACAGTAATGAATTTGAAAATGCAAAAATGAGGTATTCCATACAAATACTTTAAGGAACCCAGTGCAGAAGAGACATGTTAAACCAAGGCCCAAGGTCACACAAGCAACTGACACCAACCTGGCTCGCCATGTGACCTTCCCCCCATCCCCCAACAAGAAAAGGGGGGAAAAAAAAAACCAGAAGGAAATCAACAATCCCTATTGCTTCGAGACCCAAGCCAAAGCAATACCTACTTCCAAAGGATTGCACACACACAAAAAAAGTCAAGGGGAAAACTTATGAAAGTGCAGACTATTAGGATTTAGAGGGACCTTGACATCATCTAGTCCTGCAGCTTATTTTACAGATGAGACTACTTGGTAGAGAGAGAGAGGGAGAGACAGAGAGAGAGAGAGAGAGAGAGGGAGAATACAACCCTATTCAAGTACCTGACAGCTTCATGAGAAAATCAGACGCCATCTTAACAGAGATGTCCTGGCTGAACAATGCTGACGCACTGTTGGCCACATACTCGGAGGGGTCTTTCAGCTTTGTGTGGTTGGCGGGCCTGTCGGCAGCACTCAGGGTGAAGGAGGTGGGCAGGCCGTTATCTTCCTTGGGCTCCTCCTTCACCAGCAAAGGTGAGACGCCAGCCCCTCCCTGGCTAGTCCTCTCTGGAGTGTTAGACGTCATCATGGTCCCCACTAGCTCTGTCCCTCCTCCTTCCCTTTGCTGCCCCAGGCAGGCACTGTCACTGAGGTGGGGAGATCCCTTGACATCTGGGTCTGGGATCTCCTCCTTCACCTTGGCTTCTGTCCTCAGGAAGTGCTGATGGCAACGCATGTGGAGTTTCAGGCTGAAGTGGCGTGAGGAAGTGAAAGGGCACAGCTGGCACTGAAAGGTCTCTCCCCGGTCCTGATGCTGATGAACCTGGCAGAGAAGCAAGAAGAATGAGCTGTCCACTGTGCGTTTATGGGAAATGCCTTGCACTACATCCAAATTATGCATCCATCACATCCCCACCGTGCAAAGGGCTGGCCTCTGTACCGAGGTACATCTCGTGACTGTGCCCCAGGTAATGAGGTCAATCCCTAAACATGAAGTGGGTCCATGCAGGCTAAGAATCCATTATTAGGGCCACACTCACAGCCGAGGATGCTATCTGCCAATGGATGCTGTTTTGAATAGAATCCTCCTAGTATTCTAGTCATCCCATCTCAGTTGATGTCTTCAGAGAAAATATTATAAACTCGGCACAATGCGAACTTACATAATTACTTATTGGGGGTCAAAAGAGGTAACCTGTCAAGTAATTTCTCTCCCAATAATGATACTTTGCATGTACCCAATTATTATCACCCAGAGAATTAGTTAAGTTTTGCAAACATGATTTCAATTTTCAAAATGCTGCTCTTAGGTAATTAAGAATGTAGAAAATAATGTC
Source organism: Carlito syrichta (assembly GCF_000164805.1). Classification (NCBI taxonomy): domain Eukaryota; kingdom Metazoa; phylum Chordata; class Mammalia; order Primates; family Tarsiidae; genus Carlito; species Carlito syrichta. Next base: position 186,077 of record NW_007072098.1, read on the forward strand.
TCCAGGGTATTCCCGTTTCATAGACAGGGAAATTGAGACCCCAGAATAAATGGCTTAAGCAAAATTACATATAAAGAAAGCAAAGTAGGAGAAAAACTAAGGTCTGACCCTCACCAAGTATCCTGAGCAAGAGGAAACCAATTTCTCCAAACGTGGCTATAATATCATGCTCCAGATTCTGACGTCTGCAATGAAAGAATGCAGACTGAGAAATTCAGTTCCAGTCTTGCATGCACACGATACCTGTAAAAATTGGAAGAAACTTTTCTTCTTCCTGTCACTACCAAATTTAGTGCTTGAAAAAGTGAGGAAATCGTTACATTGGCCCAAGCCAGGCTTCGAGCTGGCAGGTGCTCATAGGCTTGTAACTTCCTCATTCATCTCTGCCAATGTACTCCAGCACTGACCTGCTGCACTCTGCTATTTCAGGACTGGCCTTCCCTAGAGTGGAAACTGCCAATTGTGTAGATTTGGGCCAAACGACTGGGGGAGCTGTCCGATTTGGACAAACAAGTGAGTGATTGGAATTCGAAAGCAAAACAGAACGGGCACCTCATCTTTCAGGGGTGACCGAAGCAGGACTCGAACCCTGGTCTCATAGAGGTTAAAAGCTCATTCGTTCATCTGTTGCACCACCTGGCCCCTCTGTGTAGGTTTCCCTTCCAAGAGAGCGAGTTTTACAACAGCTGTTTATGCATTCTGAACACAATCCAAAAGCATTATTCGCCAGCCAAAACATACTTTTAAATAATGTTAAGTGACCAACAAAAGCAAAGAAATTAAAAGTTAATAGTGAGATCCTGTCGCCACAGCACCCCACTGTGGTTTTTTGAAAAAAACAACAGAAGTGATTCTGGGTCCCCCAAAGCATGAGTTTCTTAAAAGAAGTAACATAGACACTTAAACTCTGTTGTGCCTGAGTCCTTCTCATGAAAGGGCTGTCTCTCCGCCGGGAGGCAGAGGAACGGGGGTGGGGAAACACACCGATTGTCACCGGCTGTTAATGTCACCCCTTTCTGTTCCTTCACAACAAAGAGATTTCACTCTGAGCCGATCATTTCATTTGCTCTCTCACAGAATCCCCGCCATCTTCTCTACCCCACCCACCCAGAAGCAGGCACCTTGGGGACGTAAGGTCACAGCCCCACAGGACCCTGACAGGTGCTGCCAAAGGCATGCCCCAGAACCAGGTGGTAAAGGTCACAAGGCAGAGAGCTTCCGTCGTCCCTGAGAGCGGTGCAGCGGGGGCAGATTCCATTTCAGAAATGTCCTTACATCTACTGACCCAGGAGAGGAGAGGAGCTAATCCAAGAACAGAAGCCTCCGGAAGCAGCTTCTGGAAGGAGAAGGACAGAGCACAAGCCCAAGTTCTAAAAATCAAAAGAGAGCCCTGGATTAAAGAGTCTGCGTGCTAGTATGTGATGTGACTTCTTTTCCACAAGATCCTGGCCTTGTTCTAGGTTGTTATGGAAAAATCAGCACCCGTTTCAAGAAAAAGCAGTGGGTGTTGTGTTCATTTTTGCACTTAAAATTTTATAAGCTGTGTCTTTGGCCCTAGAGAGAGAAGAATTAGCTCTGTCCTCCGGCTGTACTTTCTCTCTTTCTCTGCTGACATCAGAGTACTTTTCTGTTATAATCTTTCCTCTCTAGCTTTAGAGACCTCTTAGTCTACTCATGTGAAGAAATGCCTGTCTGAAGTGTGTCTCTCTCCAAGCCATGTTTACAGACTCACTTGCCCTCTGGTCATTTCACACCATCCTGTATCAGGCGCCATGACATCATTAGGGCCATCTCTTCTCTATGAGGGCCACCTCCTGGTGGCACTCAATGCTTGGGTCATGGTAGGCCAGAGCTTGGAGAAACTTCGGGACACACCAACTGCATCCCCCCTGAGAGGAGCAGGTGGTGGGGGAGGGGGCTTCGAGGAGTCACAGCTCCTTCAATGGGAGACCCAGGATGACCAGAACTCAGCATCCTGACTCTTGTCCAGTTTATCGCCATCAGCTCACCCACGTCTTTATCCTAGCAGTCCTCCTCACTTTTTCTGTTCAGTTTTAGATTATGAATTTCACATTTAATTCCTGTATGCTCACTCATCCAAGAAAGTTGTAAAAGACTTAATGGAAATCTGAGATAACCCTGAGGAAGCTGGAGGCATTTACAAGCTCCTTCCGCAGCTGGTCATAAAAACATGTACAATATCCTGGAAAGGCAGGTTAAAAAAATGTACGGTGCCTAGGATATAGTAGGGATACAGTAAGGACTGTATTTGTTGAATGAATACAGAAGAATCTCTTTTTTTTTCTTTAGAAAATCCCCATATAATCAAAATAGAAGTATATATATCAGAATAACAGATTAAGTGTCAATTTTATATTCTTTTTGCTTATCAGTTTTTCTAAGTTCTCAGCACTAAAGATATGTCACAAAAAGAGAAAAGCAATAATATTTATTTTGGAGTACTTTCTTATACCATCTCATTGATTATTTCTAAGTATAAACACTAACGTATATCCAGGTGGCTTTCGGATAATGATCACTATATTAGTTACATTTGCTGAGTGTTGTTTCTCATTGCTGGGCACTGTATAAAGTGCTTCATGGGCTTTATCTCATTTAACCCTTCTAACAACCTCATGAGGTAGACTGTATGATTATTATCTTCATTAGAGGAAACAGAGGCTTGGAGAGGTTAAATGATTCTTCCAAAGTCTCACAGCTCCTAAGTCATGAGGCTGAGATTCTAACTAAGGTGTTGCTGACCACACAGTTTGAGATCTTAATCTCTGGCTATACTGCCCCCACTTCTTAGGCAGAATTTGTTTTAGAAAACCTATCCATATTTGTAGGCTCCGGTGAATATAGTAGAGAACGTCTATACATAAAGACCACAGTCAATCTATTTCTGGGTAGACTTTATTTGCAAAATTTAGCAAAACTAAAGTATATCTAATCAAAATAAAATCATGAATTATTCGATTTTTTTTTAAAGGCCATTAAGTGAAGTGGAGAGCAGGAGAAAGAGTACACCATTTGATAAAATTAAACTTGCATGAAGCCTTCTCACACTTCTCTTATCAAAAGCTGGAGTCGAAGCTCAACAGGTTAGGACACCATTGGTTTGAATAAAGTAGTCATTTCACACAACGGCTTTATCGTACTGGTTATTGATTTGTTCTGAAAGCATTCTAAGACCCCATGACCTGCAGAGTCCTTGCGGCTCTCATCTGTGACACTGCCGTGGCCGGCCGTCTGTATCATCAAGGCACCCAACTCATCTCCCTGTAGTTTCAGGGTCAGTAGTTACTGCTATTGAAAACCCAGCTTTTTTTTTCCAGGGTTTATAAATAGGTTGTTTTAAGTGACCCTGAGCTGAAACCAGGCTTACAAGGTGTCAGGCTAGATGCAAGTTTTCTGCTCGCTGAAGCTTTAAATTCGCTAGACCTGATTTCTTAAACACAGCTTAGGATAGAGTAACTTAAACAAATGTTCAGTTTTAAAGGCATTTCCTTTGAAGTCTCATTGGGCTAATGAAATCCAACTTTAAAATATGAGTTTTTACTCTGGGAATACGTGATAGAGAATGAAGAGGGTTAAAGTAAAAAGTAAGTAGGCTGAGTAAAATTCAACCAACCAGAACTCCTGGTTAAATGGTTTCTGAAGATGAAGGACATGCTGCTCCCAGGAGACAAAGGCAAACGATAGAAAACAAATTACATCATGGATTTACATTGTTTTTTAATCTTCTAAGCTATTTCCTAAAGTCAGAAAAGGTTGTGTCTGATCACACTTTTTCAGAACTACAATTCTGAAGTGATTACTAATCTATTCAGAAGGATTAGGCTGCAAGATTTCCAAATAAGCAAATATCTTAATTACATACATACATTACAATTCTTAAAGCAGGAGAGCAGACACGTGATAAACAATGTCAACAGCAGAACCATATTGAAAATGTCAGTGAGGGTATGATTGTTATTATTAACTTGCTCAATGATAGTTATGAAAATTTTAAAAACTCCCATTGAACATTCCTGTGTCAGACATGGTGCTACTATTATCTCCTTAGATATTAACAACAACGCTTCAAACATTATCATTCCCATTGAACAGATGAGAATATGAAAAGTCTAAAGGTTAACTCGCTCAAGGTCACTTAGCTAGTAAGCTGCATAATAAGATTTAAAATCAGGTCTAGCCGGCTCGGTGGCTCAGCCTGTAATCCCGCGTCTTTGGGAGGCTGAGGTGAATGGATTGCCTGAGCCCGCAGGTTCGAGACCCGCCTGGGCGGTGAGACCTCATCTCTACAATAAATCAAAAAATCAGCTGGGCGTGGTAGCACATGCCTGTAATTCCGGCTACTTGGAAGGCTGAGGTGGAAGGATCGCCGGAGCCCAGCAGGTCGAGGCTGCGGTGGCCGGGAGTGGCCACTGCACTCCAGTCTGGGCGACAGAGTGAGACTCCAACTCAAAATAAATAAACAAACAAACAAATAAATAAATAATAAAATAAATTCAGGTCTATCAAATTCAAAAGCCCATGCCCTTTTGATCTCAGAAGTTTCCTCCTTGAATTTGAGAAAAAACCTTCATGTTAATGGTGTCTGCTAAAAAGATTTCCACAAGACTAAGTTTTCCCCCCATCTCTCACATAAGAGGGACACAGGGATTCCAGCCAATTCTCTATATGCTTATAGCAGGCTCGAGCTCCCCAATTTTTTAAAAGGACATTGAAAAGGATGTCCTAGGATGTCTGGTAAACAGAATCCTGGGAATTATGATAGCTCAAACACTAACAGCCTCAAAGGGGACTCTCAGTCTTGTTACAGATGGACCCCAAGCCTCCCACAGGGCTAACTACAGTTAAAGGCCAGGTGCCTTTCAATGTCCTCACACCTCCTCCAATCTGTCTCTGGGTCGTCCCCGGGGTTTGCAAGCTGGAGAATAAAGCCACAGCAGGCGAAGCAGTCTCTCCAGGATGGGAGTGGGTCCAAGGGCCCTCCCTTTGGTGCTCAGTCCAGCAGCTCTTCCTGGACTTGACTTTCCCCGCTTCTTGCACTTCTCCAACTTGCCTCCGAGTGTCCCCAGAACTGGGTCACCACAGAGGCCAGGTTGGGCTGTTGCGCCCCTATGAAAAAGGACACCTCTCCCCCACACACATTTGGCTACTGAAGACTTTCTCTGCCTTAAGTTCTTGGCTGAAAAGTGGACATTAATATCATCATTGTCCACTTGACAACTTTAATGCCTTCCAACATCTGTCTTTGATGTTGCAGTCTACCTTGCCACCTTGAGCACCATGCTCTGCCAGTGGCGCCCTCTCTCGGCCAAGGGGTCTCCTGCCCCGGAACTTGTGCAGGATCCCTGGCCATGCCCACCTCTCCATGAGGTCGTCTGCAGGTGGCTTACCTTCATGTGGGATTTGAGATTGTCCTTGCGAGCACACCGGAATGGACAGAGCGGACACTGATGACTTTTTAAACCTGTGTGAATCACCATGTGCCGCTTCCAGTAACTCTTCCTTTTTATAACCAAACCACATATTGGACACTGAAAAGGCTTTCCGCTTTCCTCTTCTGAGGCTTGGAAGAAGGAGAAAGAAAGGAACATTAAAGAAAACAAAAAGGTACATTGCATCTGGCACTAATTCACATGCATTGCTATATAAACGACACTAAAAATGATTTGGGTTTTTTTCCCTTGGCAATTCCAAGATTTCGTGTGTGAGGAAGTTTTATGACGGCTTTTCTCCAGGTAGAAACCCACATCTATCTAGTTACTTTCATCTAGGCTCCATTTTCCAAAATCTGATTGAGACATCTTGTGAAAATCTTACTTCCAAAGGCCATCCCACACTTAGGATACCTACAATAGGGCTTCACCTGGCCTGTTGTCTTAACTCCAAGCCCAAAGATAGAGAAGCCTAGATTCAGGAACTTTGTTTCCTGGAGGAAACCACCAGACCTGAGTCTGTGTCTGAATTCATGAACTTGGAAAATGGTGAGAAATTAAAACAAACCAAATGGGACAAGAGACTAACCCACTGCTCCTCACTGAAAACCAAACGGCAATCATAAACCTCAGACACGGACCACCAATGGAGACAAGCTTTTAGATGTCTACTGTTCGCTTGTTTTGTTGTGGCTTGAGCAGATGCTGCTGCTAATACAGCCATCAGGGGGTCTTAAGGTCAAACTTTTTTACCCTCTTATTTCTGACCCTCTGGAAGCCACTAACAGGACTTGCTGCCTTCCTCTGTGTGGCGAATAGGCCTTGGCTGTCCACTTAAAGAACTATAACCATGGCACCACAAATGCTCCAGTTTTTCAGGAAATTAGACAACCACCTCCTCCGAGTTAAGCTAAGATCACTTTCTCCTCCACCATCCCCAAAGGGAAGGGTCTCTTGTGACACTGTATTGCTAAACTTCTGGTCTACCAATTTATGTTGCTCAGCGCCACACTAACCTCTGCAATTTAAGGACACAGGGAACCAAAACAAGCAGAGTCAGGGGCTTAGACGTTCCTTTCTTAACCACGAGGAATCAGAAATACTTCCAAACCAGTTAAATAGGCTGGCATAAGTGTATAAAATAAGATATACAAAGCCATTTTTAAAAATGAGCTAGATCTATAGGTGCTGATATGAAATATGTCCAAGATATTAGAGTTTGTGCATAAAGCAAGATATAAAACCACATGTGCAGAGTGATTCCGTTTTTGTTTTCTAAAAAATGGGACTTAATTGCTGCTAAAATCATTGGGCAAAATGTTAATAGGGAACTTTATAAAGGATGGATCAAGCAGACAGCACCTAAACCACTGATTAATCTTAACATCACTAAACAGATATTGTGTGCCTTCTGATATGCCATCTATGAAATATTATTATAAGAATTTTAATCAAGCCCCATATTGCTAGCCCATTATTGGAAATACAGGTGATTAAAAAGAAAAGTGTTAGGCTGGGTGTGGTGGCTCATGCCTGTAATCCCAGCACTTTGGAAGGCCAAGGCGAGAGGACTGCCTGAGCCCCGGAATCCGAGAATAAAAAAATTAGCCAGGCATGGTGGCACATGCCTGTAGTCTCAGCTACTTGGAAGGCTGGACCCAGCAGTTCGAGGACTCGGTGACTATAAGGACTCGGTGGCTATGATGCTGCTACTGCAGTCCAGCCTGGGCGACAGAGTGAGACTTAGACTCAAAAAAAGAAAGGAAGGGAGGGAAGGAGGGGGGAATGAAGAAAGGAAGAAAGAAAGAAAAGTATTAAACACACCAAGGGCATGGAAAATCTAGACTGTGGGAGCTCCTCAGGACAAATGACCCAGTTTCTTCAAAACATAAATGGCATTTCAAAAAGGGAAGGGGTTAGGGATAAAAAGAGACTTAAGAGACATATAAAACAAACGCAAGGTGTGAAGCTTATTTGAATTCTGTTTAAACAAAGCAATTGTAAAAAGACATTTTTGAGATAACTGAGGAAATACCGATTAGAGTCTGGGTGTTCCATAATATCATGTAACAATTGTTGTTCCCGTTAGATTTAATAGTGTAATAGTGGAAATGTGGTTATCCTTTTAAAGTCTTTATCTGTTGGTGATACAAGCAAACGGATATGTCTGGGATTTGCTTTAAAAGCTTAAGCAAAAAACAAAAAATGGCCGGGAGGTGGGGTAGGTAGTGGAAAGAATGGCAGGAATAAATGAAACAAACAAAAAGTGATCTCTTTATTTGTATAAAAATTTTCTGGACACATACCCAAGACACCACTAAGCAGTTAACACTGAAAGACTGAATTAAAAGGAAGATATCAGGGAAGGAATCCTGTGTTTTCACTTTATATCCTTCTGTACTATTTGAAGTTTTAAATACATACGTTACTTTTATAATTTCAAAAGAAGATATTCTCGAGTGTATGCTTCAGAATAATCTCATTATTTATTTATTGAGTCACTGAGTCTCTTTACATGCAAAGGAGTACTTAAAATTAATAAAACCTGAAGGATTCTGGAATAAAGTTTAGGGCATTCCAAAAATGTAGTGTTACTAATACATAACTGATATTGGTTAGCTTAACCAAGCCACTTGAGAAAGAATCCTCCAACTAAAAATATGCCCTTCAAGTCTGGAAATTTTACTTGTGATATGTTCCATCACAAGTATTACCTTTTTTGATTGTAGGGTGGGGGGATTGAGGGTTTCCTTTCACTCTAGCAAAATTATGCCTTGTAGAGACATATAAACAAGCATTTTTATTAATCCCTGGAGCTTTCCTGCTGTCTGTTTTTGTTGATTGCTTCTGCTGATCTGGAGTCCTCTCCCCAATTCTGCCTCTCATTTTCTATCCTTCCTTGTCATTTCTTCCACCCTGATATTTTGATCACAAAGACTACATGTTGAACAACAGAATAGAGAGAAAGGACTGCATCAGGCCTCTAAGTGAAATTATTGTCATACGCTTCGGGGGAAAAAATGATAACGATGTCTATTTTGGGTTGTAAGAAACATCAAAGTAATAAGAAAGAGATACACAAACAGGCTGTCACGGATCCTCATCTTCGGGAAGTATGTCCTGCTATCCAATCCCTAAACTGCCTAATTTTACTGTCTGGAAGAGGAGAGAAAAACTGAGATGGTCTCCACTGACCTGAGAGTTCATGGCACACCACAGGAAGGCAGTAAAAAGGCATTAACTGAAAACATGAGCATTGCCGGCTTCCCCTGGCCATCTTGCCTTGCCTAACATGACCAATGTTTTCCCTGTTCTTTCTTTCTTTTTTTCTTTCTTTTTTTGAGTTGGAGTCTCACTCTGTCGCCCAGACTGGAGTGCAGTGGCCGTTCCCGGCCACCGCAGCCTCGACCTGCTGGGCTCCGGCGATCCTTCCGCCTCAGCCTTCCAGGTAGCCAGAATTACAGGCGCACGCTACCACGCCCAGCTAGTTTTTTATTTATTGTAGAGATGAGGTCTCGCCAAGTTGCCCAGGCGGGTCTTGAACTCACGGGCTCAGGCAATCCACTCACCTCAGTCTCCCAAAGGCATGGGATTACAAGCTGAGCCACCGAGCCCAACTTCCCTGTTCTTTCTGACACCCCTCCAGCCCCCACCCTAATCACTGAGTTTCTATTTCAAATGTAGTACAGAGTACACTACATTAAAGGCTGCATATTAGCATTTCATATAAATCCATTTCATTTTGGAGCTATGCTTCCTTAGTCTTAATTAATACCAAAGTACACACGAATTGTGTACAAATTAGGGTACCCCTGGATTGACTAGGAAAAAAATTAGAATACTCACAGTGAAAAGAAATTAACTGCAAGAACCATGGTCAAATAGCCACTGTAACTTTTGAAATTTTTAACTGATCATGGCAGGAAAGGAAGAAGACAGAAACCAAATGATAAAGGTAATCAGAATGTAAGAAATGATTTTCAAACTTGACCAGTGATCGCCTCTGGTAACATATGCATTTTTATTTATTCAAGACAGAAATTTCATATTTTAGTAGGGTGTCCTCCACATGTAAGCTGTTAAGTACTTTAGAGAGGGGAGGAAGTAAGGATGTATTCTATTTTGTATACCAAACTATTTTCAGGGAACTGACAGCTGTAAATTTCACTCAAATTTAGAGCCTAAGGAAATATAGCCACTTCCTCAGAATAAACCACATATTCTTGAGGCAACAGGAGTGAAATGTTCAAAATTTTACCTGGTTTACAACTGCCTAATAAGCAACTTCCCCCAAATACATCACTAGCTAGTTAGCATCACTGCAAACAAACCTACATTCCATCAAATGCCAGTAGACCCAATGAATAGCTGCTAATATGATCTTCTGGAGAAAACATATTCTCTTTATATACAATATTAGAATCCACAAGATGATGAATGTATGTAAAAAACCTGGCACGCAGTCAATGGGAGCTCCTTGTAGTAGTAGTTGCTATAGGAATAGCAATGACAATAAACAAACTCTAGACTTACCCTTCAAAGCAGAAAACTCACCATCAGAGCAGATGTTAATTTTTTTTTTTTTAAGTCAGGGTCTCACTCTGTCTCCCAGCTTGAGTGCAGTGGCACGATCATGATGATCATGGCTCATGGCAGCCTCGACCTTCTGTGCTCAGGTGATCCTTCCTCCTCAGTACCCCAAGTAGCACATCTATAGTTGTGCACCAACAATGCCTGGCTGATGTTTTTTATGTTTTTATTTTTTTATTTGTAGAGATGAGGTTTTGCAATATTGCCCAGGCTGGTCTCGAACTCCTGGGCTCAAGCAATCTGCCTGCCTCGGGCTCTCAAAGTGCTGGGATTACAGGCGTGAGCCTCCACAACCGACCCCACAAGAGCCTGACCCAATGTGGTAGTTTGTCACTGGTGTCAATGGGAAATAAGGAACAGGAGTCCATTGTGTGGCTCAGGTAGGGTCTAGCTCAGCCCAGACAAAACTCTGATGGCCAAATTTAGCTCAGTAGAGGAAAGAAGAGATATGGAAAGACAGAAGAAGAGAAGAGAAGGAGGGTGGAGAGAAGAGAAGAGAACTGGCAGGCTTGGGACCTGACGTCCTTGACTTTGTGCCTCCAGCCCCCTAACAGTGCCAGGTGCGACATATGATTCAATAAATGTGTATTGGACTGTAATGAGATTAAGTGAAAAGGGCTGGGTCAAGAGAGTAGAGAAAAGTGAAAACAAGGGCTAGAAATGGAAGAATGAGATGCAGGAGGTTGCCAGTAAGTTCCAAAAGAACTAGCGTTAACTCAAGAGTGTATGCCTTTCACATAATGCACCAATACATGTCCCAAATGAATGGATGGATAAACAGACAGATGTTCTTAGACCTCAGCTATTTCCAAAAATGCACTTGGAGCAGCTTATATTAAAAATGCAAACAGTGTGACTACATCATTAATAAAGGACAGTGAGATTTGTTGAACTATTTACAATGAGCAAGATCTGTCCAAAGCAGAGACGATCTTGTGGGAGGATTGATAGTGAATTTTAAAAAGTAACATATTTAATTCAAAAACAGGAAGAAAAAAAAAGGGTTGTTTTGAGTTAACAGACAAACGCAGTTTATACATAAGCAGTAAGTAAAAGCATGGAATTTAAAACAGGAAGGAATCTTGGCAATAATTCCAAACCAGCTCGGTTTACAGATGAGGAAACTGAGCAGAGGTGGTACATTGCAAAACCCTCTACTAGCTAATGGCAGGATTGGGATTACAGTCAATCTCTTTATGTCTGGTTGGATACTGTAACCTATTGTCCACACATAAATCCGCAAAGAATACCAACAAAACTTCACTGGGCTAAAAAAAATTTTTTAAATCATGGAGGGTATTAGTAGCCTAATTGCTTTAATGTAAAACAGGTATTTTTAAAACAAATGTAATATTTTGTAGGCTTTGAAATCAAACTTTCTTTTGTTAGATCCTATGTGATTGTGATTTGCAGCAAGTGGGTAGTCTCTGCACACAGACTTTACCACATACATAGAAGGGGTCTCAGGTGCCAGGTGACCCTGGGTATGCATAATCTGAGCACCATTTCTGTCTTCCCTCTAGATCTACTAACACTACTGGTGCACATGTGTATATGATGATGACCCATCTTCCTTCCTAACAACACACGTGGATTTAATACCTTTTAACAGAATTTCTTGGGCATGCCTCTCACATGCTATCTCAGGGCAACCAAAAACCCTGTGTTAGCAATGGATATCCCCGGGTTTCTCTGCTGTTTATGATGCTGACATTATTCATGCCTATTTTAACTAGTAAGTATTCAATAAAACTAAGAGAGAAGTCTGATATCTACAGCCAAACTTAGTTTAAATCACTAGGGAAATACAATTGAAATCAACAACAGATAGTTCTGAATCTTGGTTAAAAAGTGAATTTTCTAAACAAGTTCATGTGTGTAATCATTCTCAGATTAAGGCTTATTAAGGTTAATTATAATAACCATGAACCTAATGGGAGTATCAGGAAAGATTATCTCCCTCTCTGGACTTTCTATACTTTCTTAATAATTTAAATAACACCACAAAAATATGAAAAAAAACAGTAGCCAGAAAACCCCTATGTACTGACCCAGGAAATATTCTTAGCTCTTAGCTGTATGAGAACAGGTTGCGTCTAAGCATATTTTAAGGTTATTCACCATATGATGTTTTGGAGACCCTCTCTCTGAAATGCTCCCTGCTATTTCTTTTAACCAGGAGCCTGGCATCCTGGGAATCTTGTTGGCCTTCTACAAGAAACTTTGTCTTTAAAATAAAAACCATCTATTTTATTCTTAGCTCAACAGAACAGTAGCTTCAAAGAGAATTGAGTCAATGTGTGACATTTATCTTTATAGCAAACGGACATAATCTTCCCTCTGTCGTGTCCCCTTTCAGAGAAGCAGTGTAGCATGTGCTAGGGGCGCAGGGTCACATGAAAGAAACCTCCCCCTCAAGTGTCACGTCTCTCTTGTGGGGCGGAAAGGCTATCGAGTGGTGGACTCTTTAAGGAATTAAATACACCATGCCCCAGCAACCACTGAATCCTGTTCAAAAAAGAAGAATAAGGCCAGACCTAAAAGACGATTTTTTTTTCATGGTTTGGACTTCCCTTGACCTAAAGAAGGTCAAAGAAATGCTGGTGTCTAAATTACTCAAGACAGGATCAGCTAGCACATATCTCTCTGTAACTCTAGAATCAACTTTGTATGCTTTTTCTGGGCAACATTTTGAGAAATCGCTTCTTAAAAATGTAAGTCTTGCTTGAATCAGGATGGTGTGTACTTCATCTCTATGACTTTTTTTTGTTGTTATTGTTTGTTTACTTAAGTCATTAGGCAACAGAAACCCTTTCCTGACTGTGAGAAGCCCGTCCATCTATCTATTTTGATTTGCACTAAGATTTTCTGCTAAAGTAAAGGGAAAAAAGAATAATGAGAAATGCTTAGAAATATTAGGCTCTCATCACATTCCCATAATGCTTTTTATATAAGGCCAAGTACACCAGAAATCCAGTCCCCAGGTTGCCCTGAAACCAACAATATGTGGAAGAGCAAGGGGATGGAGAAGGAAGAGGGAGGTAAAGAGAGGAGAGAAGGGTGGGAGGAAGAGGGGAGGGAGGAGGGAACAGACAGAGAAAACCCACCTTCCCTTCCACTCCTCAGATGCCAAAATCAGTGATCCTGAGTAACACCAAATCGTCTATCCACGATACAAAGACAAATAACAAAATTAGATACTCTACGAACTCCCTATTAACTCATAATCTAGCTAGGCTGCTGGGAAGTGATGACATTCACGTAAATTGAAAAGCATGGAGGCATTCCCTCTCCTATTTCCAATCTACGCAATAATAAATAGAACTTGAATTTAGGATGTGTCTACACGGACGCATGGAATATTTTTCAAGTAGCAATCTCAAGGACCCTCATTTTCTTGGCAGTGGTCTTTCCTCATGCATGAGTTTTACAAAATGAATGATTGTTTTAAATACAATTATTATGTCAATGAAGCCACTTCACCAAGTCTTGGACTGTGAACAGAGGCATGTGGAAAATGGGGGAGTTGGGGTAAGGGGACCTTAGGTTAAAAAAAAAAAAAATCAATCAGGAGGTTATATAACTCAGATCTGGAAAGTTCCTTTCTCCCTTCTCTCAGTGCAAGCATTTTGAGCATCCATTGACTAAAATATTAAGTGTTTCGGCAATAGAATAAATTCAGTAAAAAGCAAAGAAAAAATTATTTCTTATAGATCGCCCATATTAAATTCTGCTGAGAAGCCCATTGAGATGTGGGCATGTATTAAGTGCATTTAAACCAAAAAAGGAACACAGCTTTTCCCTCGGGTGTATTTCTACAACAGAACCAACAAAAGTCTACCGTTCCCTGGAAGCTCGTGACCTCTTTTTCATCTTTACATACATCTAGTCATTTGAGTAAAAAAAACATATTCACAACTATTGCTGGTTATATTCGAGACCACTTTAAATTGACAAAGCCGCTACAGTCTGGCCTTCAGGAAACAGTTTTTATCAGTCATTTCTTTCCAAGTCTTCAGTCAACTAAAGTCTTTTTTTTTTTTTTTGAGTCAGGCTCTCACTCTATTGCCCAGGCTAGAGTGTGGTGGCAAGATCACCACACACTACAGCCTCGACCTCCTGGGCTCAGGTGATCCTCCCGTCTCAGTCTCCTGAGTAGTTGGGACTATAGGCAGGCATCACCACACCCAGTTAATTTTTTTTTTTTTTTGAGTTGGAGTCTCACTCTGTCGCCCAGACTGGAGTGCAGTGGCTGCTCCCGGCCACTGCAGCCTCGACCTGCTGGGCTCCGGCGATCCTTCCGCCTCAGCCTTCCAAGGAGCTGGAACTACAGGCGCGCGCTACCACGCCCGGCTCATTTTT
>NW_007072098.1:200498-212162 GCF_000164805.1 Carlito syrichta
CCACTCACCTCAGCCTCCCAAAGGCACAGGATTATAGGCTGAGCCACCGAGCCCGGCTCCGGTTAATTTTTTGTAGAGTAGAGGTCTTACTATGTTGCCTAGGCTGGTCTTGAATTTCCGGGCACAAGCAATCTTCCCACCTCGGCCTCCCAAAGTCCTGGGATTGTAGGTGTGAGCTACTACGCCCAGCCTTAAAGCCTATTATCAATTTTGTATAAGCTTTTCCATGTAATTAATGTCCGGTTTAATTTATACTGCAAACACCATTTATACATTTAATCAATAACTAGGTAGAGAATATTTATAAAACTATATTTTACATATAGCCATATCTCTCCTTCTGCTGCTATCCCTAGGTGAAATTTCTATAAGTCAAAAGTGATTTGTTCCATTGTAAAATTACCCGGCTCCCTTAGTTCTTGTTTCCTAATTTTAGCCATTTCTCTCCTTATTTCACCAGATGACAGGGGGGAAATAAAACTCAGAATTGATCAACATTTCAGGATTTTATTGACATTTTGGAAACTCTGGAGTGAATGGTTCGGATCACTTAGAACCATAAAAGTCCCAGATACTCATTTTCCTAGTTCTATTCTGCTGTTTACACAAGTTTTAAAGTGATTATAATTAGTGCATATAGCTCGCTCAGCAATTTAAATGGAAATTTGTCATAAATTTCCAATGTTAGCTGTGATCGTCCAGTCAATTATTCACCACTTCAAGCCCTCTTCATCAACATTGCTGCAAATAATCAAATGTTGGTGAGACACACACAAGGGCAGTGTTTACAATGATGAGGACACACAGAACCTACTTCCTGTTCCAGTCTGGCAGGATATCCTTAAGAGACATCTGAAACCTCATACATGCATCCCCCAAAACATAAATTTATCATGCACGCCATGTCAAAGCAAACCACTACAAGAAATGATGTTTCCATCATGAGAACTCAACTGACTAAAGTTCTCCCTTGGTAGAATACGATGGAAGCCAAGGCCCTCTACGACAGTAACTTCTTCTTTGGAAAGACTGTGTCCACTAGAAAAACATATGATTCAAATTTTCCACATGCACAGTCCTTCAGGATTGGATTAGATTTGAACAAAATAAAGCATTTGCAGGAAATGCTTTGATTATGTTTGACTGACAATATTTTTTAGCGTTCTTATAGGATAAGAACTTATAGAAGAATAGGATAAGTGAAAAGGCCTTCAATTCCACAAAAAGTCATCATAAAAATGCTAACATGAAAGTATATACTGTGATAAATTAGGGCAGAATAGTTACTGATTATACAAAAGTCCATTTGTGAGCATGGCAGCAGGAGTGTGGGCTCCCCCTTGTCCACTATTTCAAAAGCAGTGGGTTCCCCCCCACCATGTTCAGTGATGTCATGTACTTCATGATGACAAAGATGCTTTGATCTTCCCCCATTAAATATATCTTGTATGGACCTACCCTGAGCTTGGTAAGAAAAAAAAAATTATTTCTGTGAAAGGGAGGGCTGTATGTCTCTAAGATTATTCATTACCTTTCAAAAATGAAGCTATTTGTGGAAATCTTTGTGTAATATATACATGAAAGACTATTACGCTGCTTACTTAAAGTATTTCGTTATGTTCTTGCTTTTTTATTCCTGCTTCAGATCAGATGGGGAACCCAAGTGAAAAAGGAAATGAATAAGACATCACAGTTTAGGCCAAGTGCAGTGGCTCACACTTGCAAATACCAGCACTTTGGGAGGTTGAGGTGGGAGGATTGCTTGAGCCCAGGAGTTCAAGACCAGCCTGGGCAACATGGCAAGACTTTATCTCCAGAAAAAAATTTTTTTTAAATCAGCCCGAGTTGGGCTCAGTGGCTCAACCTATAATTCCAGCACTTTGGAAGGCTGAGGTGAGTAGATTGCCTGAGCTCACGGGCTTGAGACCAGCCTGGGCAATTTGGCAAGACTTCATCTCTGGAAAAAATTTTTAAAAATCAGCCCAAGTCGGGCTCGGTGGCTCAGCCTGTCATCCCAGCACTTTAGGAGGCCAAGGTAAGTAGACTGCCTGAGCCCACAGGCTTGAGACCAGCCCAGACAACTTGGCAAGACCGTATCTTTACAATAAATCAAAAATTAGCCAGGTGTGGTAGTGCACACCTGTAGTTCTGGCTACTTGGAAGGCTGAGGTAGAAGGATTGCTGGAGCCCAGCAGGTCAACACTGGGGTGGCTGTGAGCATGACATTGCATTTCAGCCTGGGTGACGGAGTGAGACTCCAACTCAAAAAAGAAAAGAAAAAATCAGCCAGGTGTAGTGGCACACTCCTATAGTCCTAACTACTTGGGAGGCCAAAGCAGAAGGATTTCGTGAGCCCAGAAGATCAAGAGTGCAGTGAGCCGTGATTGTGCCACTGCACTTCAGCATGGGTGATAGAGTGAGACCCTGACTCAACAAAAAGACATCATGGTTTATAGTCTGGAAGACTCACAAGATTGAAAGAAAAGATTTCCTACCTGAATTGGAGGGCTTAGAAACTCTTCCCTTAGGAACTGGAAGCAACAATAATTCCAAGGATTGTGGTGGTGGTGGTGGAGGTGGTGGTGGAGGTGGCGGGGTGACTTTTTCTGGCTTCTTCTCTGAAGGCGGTGGTGGGAGAGCATCCTCAGGCAACAGTGATGACTTCTCAGCCAGAAGACTGCCAGCAGCCCTTGCAGCTACCTCCTTCAGAAGGGCGGCTGAGGAGGTCATGGACGCCAGGGACAGGAAGGAGCTGGCCGGGGGTGGGTGTTCCTGACCAGGAGTCAAACTTCTCTCACTGACTTTCTTGGACAAAGCGGCCAGGGTGGAACTGGCAGACTGGGAGCTAAAAGGGGAGGAAAAGGACTCAAATCGCATGGTTTCCTCAGTCCTGGTGAGAGACTTGTCCTGCAGGACGGCATTGGCCGCAGCTTTCAGTTTTAGGATGGCTGAGTCCGGAGACAAGCCGCAGGTGGTGGTTGAGTTTGGCAACCACTTACCTTGATTCCATAGAAAACGGTTGCTTGGAGTGTATTGGTCATTCTGTTCCTGCTTCTCGGCCAACTTCCTGGCCAGAACACTGAGCTGTTGGGCATGGTGGGAAGGTGGGGAAAAGGAGAGATTCGAGCCAACGTTGACAGGGGACTCCACTCTGCCATTGGCCGTGGCTGCGGTGTCAAGTTTGAGGGATCCAGCTTCCAGCAGCCGCCTCAAGTTGCTGCTCAGGGGCTTGTTGGAACCTGGGGGGTCGTCATCACACAAAGAAGACACTCCCGGGGAAAGGTGGTCTGGACACTGCAGGGAGTCTCGCAGGACCTCACCATCCAGTGCCACCAGCTCCAACGTGTGGCTGCTGGGGGTCGCGCTGCCCAGGGAGGTGTCGGGGGACGTGGACTGCTCCTGGATCCGGTCCTCCAGAGACAACTTATAGTTCTCCTGGACTTCTCCATAGGATGCTTCTGACGGGGTCTCCGAAGAGTTTCCATACCAGTGTTCTCCTTCGCTGAGCTCTCCCTCCGCCTCTTCCTGCCTACTAACATCTGGGGGGAATTGAGAAGATCAGGTTTATTCCCAAAGTGAGCAATAAGTAAGTCTCAAGAGATTCAAATGGAGTCGATGGCATGCTTTCTCTTCCATTCCCACCTCCCCCCTCTCCCCCAAGAAGCAAATGAAAGACAGCAAGAGCCTTAGCAGACTGTCAGACGCTGAATCAGACAGACTTGGTAGAAGGCTGGAAAAGGCAAAGATGCGAACCAGGCAAAGGTAAAAAACACACCCACGTAATCCAGATCAATTGAAATAGAAAAGAAGGAAAGAGAAAAATGGATCGAGCCAAGAAGTAATTGAATGGGTTGGGCATAGTGACTTATGCTTATAGTCCCAGCACTTTGGGAGGCCGAGTCAGGAGACTCGCTTGAGCCCAGAGTTTGAGTCCAGTCTGACCAGGAGTGGGGCATGGGGCACAAGCCTGTAGTTCCAGCTACTGGGAAGGATGAGGAGAAAAAAATCATCTGAGCCTAGAAGGTCGAAGCTGTGATGAGCCCTGACTATGCCACTGCACTCCAGTCTGGGCGACAGAGTGAGACCCCAACTCAAAAAAGAAAAAAGGAATTGGATGAGAAAATTGCTATTCTCAATGAATGGGGGAAACAGAAAGAAGCTTGTACCCTTGTAAAAAACCATCACGATATCTTTAGTATTGTGTCAGAAAGAGAAAGCGGCCTGGGATAGTGGAAAACACTAGTCATGAGACAATGAGAAGCCATCTCTCTACCTTCCAACTCCATGACTCTAGGCAAGTCACTTATCTGGTTTGAGAATC
Organism: Carlito syrichta; assembly: GCF_000164805.1. Taxonomy (NCBI): domain Eukaryota; kingdom Metazoa; phylum Chordata; class Mammalia; order Primates; family Tarsiidae; genus Carlito; species Carlito syrichta. The sequence goes on from NW_007072098.1 coordinate 204,820, forward strand.
CACTTCCTCCAGCATAAGATGCAATTTGGTAAAAAGCTTATCAAAAAACGTCAATAATACCTGCCTAACTCACTTCACCAGTTGCTATGAAGCTCAAGTCATCATAAGCATGTGATCATGTTTTGAAAACAGTCAAGTACTGTATAAATGTCATTAGCAAACACGATTCACCCTATGGGTTTCCAATAGTGACAATACCTCCCATGTTACACGTGCTACGTGTTTGAGGGTCCTCGATTCCAATCACCAACATGCTTACCATCTAATCAAAGGCAGTGATTGGGAATTTGTCTCCTCACTCCATTAAGAGTCCCCTTTAGTTATGTTCTGTCCATTAATTGATCAATCCACCACTACCGCTCTTGCTTCTTCCACAAGCACCATTCAGGCAGACTCCTTGCCTTTCTAGGAGCATTCATCAGCCCTGCCACCTTTCTACCTTTGCTCATGATAGTCCTACCATCTGAAATGTTTTTCCCTGGAAAAACTGTCCAATTCTACTTATTTTTCCACACGCTGCTCAAAGGTTTCTTCCTTATGATTCTCCCTAAAATTCTCAGACAGAATGAATCTCTCCTTTTCATTCACTCATTTAAGAAATAAATATGGCATGCCTGCTCCTTGCCAGGCATTGTTCAAGATTGTTCTAGATTATTCTAGATCAAACAACACTGAACAAAACTAAGATCCTGCCTCCTTGGAGCTTACGTTCCAGAGGAGAAAGACAGACTTCAAACAAAATCAATACATTAGTGAATCTATGCCAGAGGGTGACAAGTCTTATGGAAAGTCATGTAGAGCAGAACAAGGAGGATGAGGGGTAATGGGTGAGAGGTGAGCTGAGATTCTAATAGGTGGTCAGGGTAGAACTTTCTGGAAGTGGTGACATTTGACCAAGGACTTAGAAAGAGTGAAGAATTGCACATGCAGATATCTCAAGAAGAGTGTTCTGCACAGAGAGAGAGTCACTATGGAGACCCCGCTGTGGGAACATGCCCGGTGTGTCCTTGGAACAGCATGGAAGCCGGTGTAGGGAGAGTGAAGTGAGTGAGGGTCAAGGGTCAAAGCAGTGGGAGGAGGTCGGAGAATACCGTGTATGGTCAGTGTCTGTGTGTGTGTGTGTGTGTGTGTGTGTGTGTGTGTGTGTTTGTGTGTGTGTATTGTGGTACCAGGATCAGGGCTGCAGAGATGCAGGACACTGTGAACTACTACTGAAAGGTCTTTGCATTTGGTGAAATCAGTAACTACTGTAGGATTTGGGGCAGGAGAGTGAGAGAATGTGACTTACGCTGTCAAAGAATCCTTCTGGCGGCTGCATGGGAAACAGACGGTAGGTACAAAGGTGGATGCACGGAGGCTGAGATCCAGGTGGGAGAATGATGCTGGCTCAGCTCAGGTGATTGACTTCAAGGGCTGAGAAGTGGCCAGATTCGGTGCGAATTTTGATTGTGAAGCCAAACAGTCTCATGTTTTATGTTGATCTTACATCACTCTAAATTATCTACTTACTGTTGGCTTCTCTTTTAACATGGTGCCCTTGGAGTGCAGGGGTTGTGTTTTATAATCTGCATATCCCACACTGTGGCTAGCACAATGCCTAGTCCCAGCAGAGTTCAATGAATGTTTAGGGATTAAGCCAGAATTTCTCATTGTGCCAAGTTATGCCATATAACATGCTGTTTCTTTTTGAAATTGAAATAACTAGAACTAGTAATGCATGAACTACAAGCTAATACATTGATCTTCCCATGCTATTTAGAGAAGAAATGTCACAAATGACAAATTCTCTTTCATGAAGCTAAAATTCTGCAACTCCTTCCTGAGATTCTTTATTAAGTTATCAAGAAAATGTAAAATATCAAATGGAATTTGCTAGGAGAAAAAAGCAGATAAAATTGAATTTTCTCTGTTAAAAACAGTCTGGTTCTTTGCGATTTGCCACATTTCCTTCTTCCCACTTGATTTCAACATTTTTCATCTTTCCTGAAATTGGCGGTGACCCTGAACTCTGCATTTCCCCAATGGCTTCTCGTAGAGATGCTTTTCACCAAACACCAACAAGTCAACGTCAACCTCAACCATAGGGCTAATTTTATGTTTCTTTGGCAAACCACTTTGACTTCAGATTAAACCTCTCATCCTGCAAGAGAATCACATAGGAACTAACCAATTAATAGTAAGTAAAAGATTTCAAAATCCCTACAGTAAGAATTAGTTGAATATCTCCTCTAAGAGTCTCTTCTTTGATCTTTATTGACACTCATTAAATGAAGGAATAGGAAAATATCTAACTCAAAATTAAATACTTTTAGATTATATGTTTGTCATATCGTGGTAGTTCTAGAAAGTTAAGATTGATCCCAAAGCAATGCAGTGAAGGCCACCTAACAACGTACACAAGATCGAAGTTTTGAGAGCCACAAAAAGTAACAACCACAAGTCCGATCTCATCAATTTACTCAGACTATTAAATATGTTAACGGTTACCGGTTGAATTCAAATACACAAAGTCACCTACTGCGCTAGTTCCAGAACCGAGAATCTTTCAACACCTGGTCTAATGATTCTTTGCAAGTCTCCACCAATAGTCTGCTGAGAGGCCCTCTGAATGACAACTTCTTTTTTAAAAGTTGTATTTAATAGCTTAGGGGTACAAATGGGTTTTGGTTACCTGTGTGTATAGTTTAGTAGTGAAGAAGTCTGGCCTTTAAGTGGACCTGTCATTCCCACTAGTGCACATCGTATCCTCTCCCCTTCCCAGACCCCCCCTTCTCAGCCTCCAATGTCCATTACACCCTGCATGGCAACTTCTAGAGAACTCTCAGCAGCTGACCGTCTCCCCCCATTGCCCCCATTATTCTTGCAATCCTCTTGAATCAGAACTCAACAAGGGATTCTCTTAGATAAGGACAGTCTTCACTCATTATTACTATATGCTAATCTCGCCATAGCCTTTCTGCCACCTCTTTGTTGCAATAGGTCAAAAGTTGATTCAAATGCCTACAGAATTTAGCACCTCTACTGGCAAAGTCCCAAAGGCAAAGCTTAATTTCCTAACCCCCTCCATACCCTCAGTGAGCAAGATTGGAGCATTCTTGAATGATACAGCAACTAACATCTACATGTAAAGCAACTTTCCCAACCTTGCCAAAACACAAACCCAAAACAGACAAGTGAATTAAGCGTTTCTTCAGCAGAAATATTTATGTGCCCTAAAACACCTGGATATTTCCCAACCGTCCATTCCTTGGTTCTTTGCAGACACAATCACTGAGACACATGCACTTCTGAACTGCGAGAAAACACGGATACATGGAGAAAACCTTTTCAATTCATAATACTCTCCCAATCACTTTTCCAAAGATGCTGCTACTGAAATGGAGGTTTTTCAAGAAATAAGCCACCAAATAATTTCAATGCAGGGCTTACAAAGAGCAAGAGCAGAAACTTGAAGAGAAACATATCTGAAATTATTCTGGCAACGCCTGAGATCATATAAAAGGTAATGGAAGCTTTCAGAGAAATGAATGCAAGATAAGTGCAGAGGTTGGGGGGGGAAATCACAAGAAATTCAAACAAATAGGCCTAGAGTTCACAAAACAGCAAGAATCCCCCCCCAAATATGTATATAAATTGCCTGCTGGACTCTGCTATGTTCACATTCAATTTCATCAAGGAGGAGTTCCAGAAGGCTGCAGCAGCCTAGTTATGGCATACTCTCCTCCTGCAGGGTCAGCAGAACAACCAGCACCTTCCCAGCCTGGAATTTTCTTTCACACCACATAGTGAGAAAAGGCTCCCTTCTTGGGAAGCTCAAAACAAAGCATTCCTGAAATCTGGAGGATGAATTTGCTGGACACCACAAACTTTAAGACATGCAAACCTTGACATCTGTTTCTCTCTTCCACAGTTTGAGAAGTTCCCAACATCAAAAGACCTCCATGTCCCAGTCTGTCAGCCATCACAAAATCCTGCACAGAATCACAGAGGACAGCACCACACCAACCAAGGTTTGCACCACACCAACCAGCTTTCTTAACTAAGACTTCCCAGGGAAGCCTCTAAATGACCAATGGAAACAACTTCCTTGTAAATACATCATTTTTAACCTCCAGAAAAGAAAGCTATTTCCATTGCTAATTTTACACCAACCTCTGTCTCTGTCAGGTTCACACTCATTCTTGTCAATTTTACACAACAGTCTGTTTTTGAGTGTGTGTGTTTTCCCTTTAAATTAGAAACTCAAAGAATTAAGAATAGCAACGGTGCAATTACAGAATAAAAATATGCTGAATAAATTTTGTTTCCATGTGGTGAATATTTCTCCTTTGGGGAAAACAAAACAAAATTCCACTACCTAACACAACGCATTTATTTATAATTCAGTTCTCAAGCAGCAACTCCGTAACTTGATATCTACAACTCTTGCTGTGTTCTCAGAAGAGAATGTCTTTTCAACTCACTTCCTTTTGGGTTTGACAGTTTTAATCAGGTGCATATAATTGGACCAATACACAACTCAGAACATCATTCAGAAAGACGTGGAGTGGAAAGAAAAATAAGAAAAAGACAGCTATTAATCCTCATGCCTTTTGGTTGAGGCTCCAGTAAGTGGAGAAGAAAGTCTAAAAATCCCATTTATTTTTCTTTCTTTTTCTTTTTAATTTTAAAAGTGTAGGGTACAATTCAGGATACAAGTCATCATAGGACAGGTAAAGTTTGGGCCTCCCTTTGGTCTCCACTTTGCCTGGTTTGAGATCAATTTCCTTTATTGATGTTATGTGTCTCCCCCTTTCTCCCCTGGTATCTTTTCTTTGCTTCCTTCCTCCCTCCCTCCCTTCCTTCCTTCCTTCTTTCCCTCCTTCCTTCCTTTCTTCCTTCCTTCCAAGTTGAAGTCTCGCTCTGTCACTCAGCCTGGAGTGCAGGGCACAATCACAGTTCCCCATAGCTTCAATCTCCTGGGCTCAGGCAATCCTTCCGCCTCAGCTTCCTGAGTAACTGGGACTACAGGAGCATGGCACCACACCCAGCTAGCTGTTTTATTTTTTTTGTAGTGATAAGGTCTTGCTATGTTGCCCAGGCTGCTCCCAGGCTCAAGCAATCTTCTCACCTTGCTTCCCAAAGTGCTATATAGGTGTGAGCCATCACACCTGGTCCCATTTCTAAATCTACCCACAAGCTATTCGCATCAGTTGATGCACATGAATCTAGCCAGCAGGTTTTCATGAGAACAGGGCTCAAATTCTTGGAACTCACCTGGCATGGGGTTGACTCACGGTCAATTCTCAAATAGTTAATGTTGCCAACATCCTCTTTCTGTGACCACAGGTGTGTTCGCCTGGCACTTACCAACTAATCTTTTAGTTTATTTTCATCTAAAAATCTTCTAAGTTTCCCTACCTAATATACACCTATACACACCTTCATGTTAATCAGTTACACCTACAACACCTACTGCAAATCATACAACCAACTTTTACATGCAATTTTATGTAAAAGTGGTTCATAAAGTATAAGGAGCTATACACATAAGTTATTAGCAAAACCAACACTAATAAGTAACTTCACTCAGTTGGGCACGATGGCTCACGCCTATAATCCCAGCACTTTGGGAGGCTGAGGTGGGAGGATTGCTTGAGCCCAGGAGTTCAAGATTGGCCTGGGCAACATAGTGAGACCTTGTCTCTACAAAAAAAAAAAAAAAAATCAAAATATTAGCCAGGTGTGGTGGTTTGCACCTATAGTCCCAGCTACTCAGGAGGCTGAGGCAGAAAGTTCTCCTGAGCCCAGGGATCAAGGATATAGTGAGCCATGATGGTGCCACTGCACTCCAGCCTGGGATACAGAGACCCCAACTCAAAAAAACAACAAAACACACACACAAAGCTGACTTCATAAAACATATGTTTACTGATTATGTACTATGTTCAGTGAACTGTTCTCTACGATAGGGAGACTCAGAGATGCAATCGTATCGTATCTGGCACAAAAGTTTATAATGAACGAGGGGCGAGGGTTGCACAAGTGTTCAAAGCACAATGACTGGCGCCACCACGCAGGAACAGAGCAAGGATTATGTGAGCACAAAAGAGGGAACCACTAATTCCACTGTGCAGGTGGCTTTAGCAATGAACCTCAAAGGATGAAGATTTTCATGGAAGATGGAAGTTCATTTACAAGCTGCCTTGCTCTTCTGCACAAAAAGGAAATCTTCTGGTCATGGAGAAAGCTAACATGCAGTTGATAGATGATGGATAAATTAACCAGATGAAAAAAGTTGTATCTCTTAATTCCATCTATGAATTATCTCTTCTATCCATGGTGAATGCTACCATTAATTTGTTAAAGGCAGATTTTACCAATTGCCTCACTATACTCGCTAGTTTTGAAATCCAACTATCAGGTTATAAATACCTGGAGGCAGGGCTACGCGTTAGTCATTTTTTGTTCCTGCTCGATGCCCTGCTCATAGTAGGGGTATCTGGGCTCCTGTGGTTGTAAATGACAGAAAACCAGCAGGACTGCATGAAGCAATAAGGGAATTTTCTCAGTTCCTGTACCAAACAATAAAAGGGGCACAATGGAGCCAGCATCAGATAGGATGTCGAAAGCACCATCAGGGCTGCTCTCATTCGCCTCTAGTGTCTTCCTCTCAGGCCACTTTTCCCAGGAGGCTGAAAACCTGGCTGCAACCGGTTCTGGGTTTTCACTCTCAATGACTTCCCACCAGAGAAAGGTCTTTCCGCCTCTGATTGGCCTGTTGGAGGTCCTGTTCCCCTCCCAGGGCCTATCACTGAAGCCAGAGGGCGGGCTCTACCATGGGCTCAATGTGGGTCACAGAAGAAAGGAGAGGGAAGAGGTATCAGGAAGACAAAGGCAGTGACCTCTATAATGTTTAATAAAGGTTCCTTCTGCTGCCTATCAGGCTGTTCTGAACCAATTTCATGATGTTAAGCATAAAACACATCCGCATTGGGGCTGCTTTCACTTGCCAAGTTTTCAATTCTCCCCGGGAAGCCTGAGCGCCGGCCCCACCTGCCCCCTCTGCCTGAAACTGAGGGACCTCGGGGTCTTCAGGGCTCCAAGTCCACAGTCCGAGGGGGAAAGCACGGCCAGCCATCGGCCCCCCAGGACACAGACTCCGAGATCACAGTTGTTGAAACACGGATGCCCAGGGCACCCAACCGCGGTCAGCGTGGCCAGGAAGAAAATGTAAGAACTGCTAGTTATTTAAAACTGGCAGGGTGGAGAAGACAACCCGGATTCCTGTCACCGGTCCAGCTGGGGAAAAGGTGCCGCCAGGGCATGGGGAAATGAGAGGCAGTCTGGAGAGACGAGTCGGC
>NW_007072098.1:212186-224705 GCF_000164805.1 Carlito syrichta
TGGGGTGGGGGTGGGTGGGGGGTTTCCTGGGCCAACATGAGTCTTTTTGCACACGGCAACATTTTCCAATGACTATTTTAAGTGACCGCGAGTAAAACAAAGGTAAGAACATGAACACATCATTCCCTGGATGCAGACTGAGTTCCAAACAGCATCTCAGCCGGCTTCAATCTTTTCATATAAAGTCCTCAAGCGGATCATCCACGGCCGAGGAACTGCCCAAGCTCCTGCAATAAGCTGCCCATCTCAGCGTGAACGGCAACTCCTCCATCCTTCCTATCACACCGACCTCAAACCCTGCAGCCACCCTGACTCTTTCTCTTTCTCTTGCATCCCATACGCAATTCGTTGGCGGATTCACTTGGTTCTACCTTCAATATAGGTCCCAAATCTTGCCACTAGGCACCATTTCCATCACTACCTGCCATCCTCCACCAGGACCTTGACACACTGTTTAACTTCATTCCCAATCTTCCCCACTATTCTCAACCAGCAGCCAGAGGAAGGTCTCAAAAATCTTAGGTCAAATTCCATGACTTCCATCCCCAAAGCCTCCCCAGTGCTTCCCACTGTTTCTCAAAATCAAATACAAAACTCTCACCTTGACCCCAAGGCCGTCCATAATCTGTATCCCTGGAACCTCCTCTCCTACCCTCTTCCTTGCTAAGAAAATAAACTCCTATCTCAGGGACCTAGCAATAGCCCTTCCTTTGCCCGGAATCTTTTTTCTCAGATCTCTCCTCAAACTTCACCGAGAGAGAGAGGACATTGTTTTGTTTGTCACTGTACTCTCAGCACTTAATTCTAAGTCTTGTGGTACGGAGCACAGAGCATTTATTTGTCAAATGCATGAATACAAGGAAGAATAGGCTTAACCATCAGAAAGGAGATACCGGCCTTTAATAGAAAAAGAACTGTTTTCAAAATTATGAATTATAACGCTATTTTTCTCATGTGAGTCGATCACAGAACAGAGAAAAGAGTCCGGTTTTACAAACTGTCCCACCAAAGTTTCCCTAAAGGCCAAGGAAAGAGAACAACAACCTAGGGGGATTTGGGAGGGAAACCGAAGCCCCCTCTAAGAAGCCCCAAATTTCTTTGAGTTTTACCTTAACACTTCTGCACTCTATTTGCAGCTTTGCCTGTCTTTACTTAATAATACTGGGGTGTTTCCCACAAATTGTCAAGGAAAATGGATTCTCCAGAAAGATGCAACATGTTTCTCTGGACACTCACCTTTTCTGGAGAAACACGTACCCTATTTGGAGAAGTAGGAATGTATAAAAATACCTAGCGCTAAGAGCTCAGTAAAGGGTGGTTACCACTGCAACTGGTATTACTAACCAGAAAACAGATAGTATTAGTCCTATTACCCCACTTTAAGAGACAACACGGAGGATAAAGTAACTTGCTAGGATCAAACAACAGATCTGTAAGGTATAAGAATTTGAATTTTGTTATATAAATGATTTTAGAGATGGAAAAACCTTGGAGATTTAGTCCACATGGCGAGTCTCTGAGTTGAGGATAGCGAGGGTCGGTGGCTTGTCCAAAGACCCACAGTTGACTTACAAACACAGGCAGAACTTGAGCTCAGATGGCCCAATCTGGATCATCTGGTACTACTGAATCATGGTACCATTCAATCACCATAAAATAAATACATGTTTTTTGTTTTCCTTGAGTTTGATTCTCACTCTGTCGCCCAGGCTGGAGTGCAGTGGCACGCTCATGGCCATCGCAGCCCCGACCTACTGGGCTCAGGCGATTCTTCCACCTCAGCCTTCCAAGTAAGTGGAACTACAGGTGCACGCCACCAGGCCCAGCTAATTTTTTGATTTATTGTAGAGATGGGGTCTCGCCAAGTTGCCCAGGCTGTTCTCAAACCTGTGGGTTCAGGCAATCCTCTTACCTTGGCCTCCCAAAGTGCTGGGATTATAGGCATGAGCCACTGTGCCCGGCCCAGCTAATTTTTTTATTGTAAAGACGAGGTCTTCCCAAGTTGCCCAGGCTGGACTCAAACCTCTGGGTTCAGGCAATCCTTTCCCTTTAGCCTACCAAAGTGCTGAGATTACAGGTATGAGCCACTGTGCCTGGCCAATAAATGCATTTTAAAACAAGCCCTGGCACATAGCAGGCTCCCAGTAAGCATCTGTTGAATGAATCAACAATCATGAAAATATGCCTGGTACTATGTTAGACATGTTCATATTCATCAGCAAATTTCATCCTCACAATAATTTTATGCAGTAGACCATCCTCTCTTCATTTTATAGACCAGGAAACCAAGGTTCCAAAACGTTAATGGCTCACACAATATGCATGCTTACTGAGTGACAAAGTCAGGTCAAACCCAGAACATCTACCAGAATGTGAACCACTTGACAAAAAGATAATTTTTCAGGTAACCCCAAATCACCAAAGTACCAAAAGGTACTCAACATTCTTAAAATCTTATTCTGATTGGATGTTAAAAATGCATATACACTCCAACATAGTATGTTGACACTGTGATTGTGTCTGTAGTACATGTATTTCGGGAGCGACTAGAACTTTACAACAGCTGGTCCCGACATTAAATAGTCCCAAGCAACTATGTACTACAGGTTACTATTCCTACTTTAATAGACCTTTTGAATACTTTTGTTCTTTATTACGACCTAAGCAGAAATCCTTTCTTCTAAATGTATAATTCTTTGCCATAAGCTACGATAAAAAAAATCACCAGGCTTATTAAACCATGTGCAAACTAGAGATGAATACCTTACATCATAAGTTGAATTGAAAACCCCCCCAAAACGCTGAAGTTCTAACCCCCAGGACATGTGAGTGTGATCTTATTGGGAAACAAGGTTTTGCAGATGATCGAGTTAAGATGAGGTCATTAGGGTGGACTCAAATCCAATGACTGACATGCTTATAAAAAGGGGAAATTTGGATGCAGGGACAGACACACATACAGGGAGAACACGGTGTGAAGACTGGAATCTACCTAGGAGTTGCCAGTAGCTAGAAGAGACCCTTCCCAATTGCTTTCAGAGGGATTGTGACTCTGCGGACACATCGGTCTCAGTCTTTTAGCCTCCAGAACTGTGAGGCCATGCATTTCTGTTGTTTAAGCCACTTGTTTGTGAAACTCTGTTATAGCAGCTCAGAAAACTAATACAAGTAAATCTGGATGACAGCCTGAGACTTTTTTTCTGGATTTTTTTCACCTCTGGATTCTAAACTGTAGCCTCAGTGAGTAATCTGGTTTTTTATAAGCTGGGTATTATTGCACAAAACTGACCACACTGCCAATCAGTGTTAAGTCCTTCCAGGCTGGAAAGATTTGTGAGTAGACGAACAGGTTATTTTTTGCCTGTGTCTAAATTTTAGCCAAATTTCTTTCAAATTAAGATTTTTTAAAAAGACATTAGCAAGAGGGGCCTTCGAGTACCAGAGCTACTTAGAAATCTCCAAACAGAAAAAAAATGCTCTTCCTTACATATGTTGCAGCAAACTAATAAGAAAGAGATAGTTGAAAATATAGCATGAATTCACTCACCAAAAGGCCATTCGAAGGACCAAAATGGTCCTGGTTAGTCCACAGATTGATTACTTGTTCCCTCACCCTTTCATGCACCTCCATGTTATAAAAAAACACATAGAATCTGTCCCCTCAAGCAATCAGAAGTAAATTTACCATGGCTACCACATCGTTATCAGAAAAATTGTCTGCTAAGGCTGATAAATCGGTCGATTATCTGCTTCCTTGACTTTTATTTCCTCTTGTATAAATGTTTTCATCTTAACATTACCAATACTTGTTATAAGATGAGTGATAAATTACTAAACTACTGACATCATCAGGAAATCCTTGATGGATCAAAAAAGGACTTAACCAAAAACAAAAAAGGTTCAATAGCATAATAATGCATTCTATAATCTAAGAAAGAGTACTGCAGAGAAAGAGAAATGGCTACTTCTCAAAATCTTACACATAAAAGGATACATTTTTTTTGTCGGGCTCATATGGCAAGAGCACTGGCATCGTGTACCTTGTAATGAAACATATTATAGTCCATCTTGTCTGCCAAAGAAGAACTTGGTACAGTAAGTCCTTTATTTACTAAAAATATACATATATCCAGAAAGAAAAAGGGCTGTGGGAGATAAGACATTTAGCAATGGAGAAGAGACAAGAATTGCTTTTTATTTAGTGCTTAAGTACATGTAAAACAAAAGCTACATATAAGTACATATAAAACAAAGCAGCTCCCCCTAACTCCACCTCACCGCCCCCTCCCCTCCATCCCCCCCCCCCACACTCACACTCACAAAAAGATATTGCTGCTACTGGCTGTGTGAGAATATTTTATCAGTTATGCACAAGAATCCATGACACCAAAGGACAGCCGATTTCAAGGAAAACCCTAATTCAACATTAACTTGAAACATTTAGGCCAAAAATTTTAACCTTTACTCCCACCAGGCTTTGTGTCAGGGCTGCTATCAAGTGATCAAATGTTTCCTTACTCCTTTTTTCCTTTTATTTTCCCTTCCCACTTTCTGGTACCCCATGAGAAGTCAATGACAGGCAACAAAAACAATAAAAATTAGCAAAAAAACTATAACTAACAAACGAAGGTAATTCTAAGAGCCAGCATACTCTGCAGTTAAATTAATATTCCTCGAGTCCAGTGGAGGTAACTTCCTTTCTTCTCGGGTATTCCTCGGGCACGCTACTTGGGGCTTTCCCTAAGAGAGCTTTGCTAGATCTTTCACCTGAAAGAAACCTGGCACTGTTTTCTAGTTCTTTGTCACCATCAGTGATGCTCCAGAGGACACTTTCATTTTATTTCCCAGCACAGTTCGGATGCTTCTTGTCTTTGTTTTATGCTACTCTAACAGAATACCAAGATGAGGTAATTAATAAGGAATAGAAACTTACTGGCTCACAGCTCTGCAGCCCTCGCGGCAGCATCTGGTAAGGCCCTTATTGCTGCATCATCAAATGGCACAAGAGAGCAAGACATGACCAAACTCACTTGTATAACAAACTCACTCTCGCAATAGTGAGCCCACTCCTGAGATAAGGACATCAATCTATTCATGTCACTGCAGCCCTCATGACCTCCTCTTAAAGGTCCCACCTCTTTACAGCATTGCACTGAGGATTAAGTTTCCAACACATGAATTTTTGGGGACACATTCAAACCACAATCTACCATTCCTGGCCACCCAAATTCATGTCCTTCTCACTTGCAAAATACATTCATTTCATCTAAAAAAAAAAAAAAGTCCCAGAAATCTTAACTTGTTCCATCATCACCTCAAAAGTCCAGAGTCTCATCTAAATCAGATCTGGATGAGACTGAAGGCACGGTTCATCCTGAGGCAAACTCCCCTCCCCCCAGTCTCTGAGCTGTGAGCCTGTGTAATTAAACCTGTTATCCATTTTCAAAATATAATGGTGGGATAGGCACAGGATAGACATTCTCATTCCAAAAGAGAAACAGGCAAGAGAACAGGGACACTGGTCTCAACTAAGTCCAAAATCTGAGAGGTCAAATAATATTAAATCTTAAGATGCCAGAATAGTAATAATCTCCTTTGATTCCATGTCCCCAGTCCTGTGTATACTAAGGTGGGAATTGGGCCCCCAAGGCCTCAGGCAGTCCCACTCCTATAGTTTTGCTGAGTTCAGTCCACACAGCAGAGTCTTCTGCCTGCAGCTTTTCCAAGCTGGAGTTGCACGCTGGTAGCTCTACCATTCTGAGATCTTGGAGGCTGCTTCACCCTCACGACTCTACTAGGCATTGCCCTTGTGGGGACTCTGCGGTGGCCTCACTCCTATGGCTTCACTAGGAATAGCCTTAGTGGAGACTCTGCATTGTGTCTGTCCCTGTGAAATCTCCCTCGTCCATCAGGCTGTCTGTGAAACATAGGTGGAGGAAGCCATGCTCCGCAGCTCTTGAATTCTGCACACCTGTAGACTTAAGACCACATGGACAACACCGAGATTTGCTGCTTGCATCTTCAAAGCCGCAACACATGGGGTGACATCTGTCTGCACTGGAATTTGGGGAGCAGAGACTTGAGGCAGCCCTAGGCAGCAAGCCTCAAGGTCCCAAAAGTGCCCTAGGCTTGTCTTTTGACATATATCCTTCCCCCAGCTCTTGGCACACCGGGCCTGTGATGGAAGGCGGGAGGCACTAGTGATCTTCTAAGTGCCTCTGTGGTCCTTCTCCCATTGGTCCTTGGCTTCCTTCTATCCATGTTCATCTCCCTATCAATTGGTCGCTTGGCTACACCCAGGGTTTCCTCCCCTGAAAATGCTTTCATTCTCTACTACATGGCCAGGCCCAGAATCCTTCAAATTCCCGAGTTCTGTTCCCCTTTTAATGATAAATTCCATCTTCAGGTCATTTCTCTCTTCTCTCATTTTACTGCATGCAGGTAGTAGAAGCCATGTAGATCTTGCAATATCTTGCTTACAAATTTCTCCTGCCAGATAGTGGCTCTTAAATTCTACCTTCCTAAAAGCCCTAGAACATGGATACAATTCAGCCAAGTTCTTCACCACTTCATAACTAGGAAGGACTTTACTCCAGTTTCCAATGAGACAGTTCTCTTTTCTGTGGGGGACCTTATCAGAATGGCCTTTACTGACCATATCTCCACCAACATTCTGATCACAACCACTTAAGTCATCTCTAAGAAGTTTCAGACTTTACCTGTAGCTCTCTTCTTTTTAAGCCCGTATCAGAATTTCCCTTAATGCTCTGATTATGGCAATCTAGGTTTTTTCTACCCACTTCTCCAAATTCTTCCAGCCTCCACTCATCACCCAGTTCCAAAGCCACTTCCACATTTGCAGGTATTTGTTGTAGCAACAACCCCACTTCTCAGCACCAATTTTCTGTCTTGGTTTTAAAAATTTTTTTGAGTTGGAGTCTCACTCCATCATCCAGGTTGGAGTGCACTGGTATGCTCACAGCCACCCCAGGGTCGACCTACTGGGCTTCCGCGATCCTTCTGCCTCAGCCTTCCAAGTAGCCGGAACTACAGGCACGTGTTACCACACCCAGATAATTTTTGACTTATTGTAGAGACAAGGTCTCACCATGTTGCTCAGAATGGTCTCAAACCCACAGGTTCAGGCAATCTTCTTGCCTCGACCTCCCAAAGTGCTGGGATTACAGACTTGAGTCATCGTGCCCGGGCTTCGGTCCATTTTAGGCTGCTAAAACTTAACCCCTAAGACTGAGTAATGTATAAAGAACTGAACGTATTGGTTCACAGTTCTGGAGGCTTGGAGGTTTGAGATCAAGGCATCCTAACATAGCTGAAGGCATCACATGGTGAGAGAGAGAGAAACTAAGAGGGGGCCAAATTCGCTTTTATAACACACTCACTCCTGTGAAAACAACATTTATCCATGCACGAGGCCAGAGCTTCTTAAGGTCCCTTTTAATCACCTCTTAAAGGACCCACCTCTCAACACTGTTGCGCTGGAGATCAAGTGTCCAAAACATGAGCCTTGGGAGACATTCAAATCATGGCATTCCTAGAAATGCATCAAGTGGTAAGACTAAGGTCTGGGAATATGCTCCACTGTCACTTTAGATAAGGCTCAACCCCTCGGTAGATGTTCAACAACCAAAAAAACTGTGGCATGCATATGCCATCTCCTGGCATAAGGTACATTATTTGTACATTAGTTCCTTTTTTTAAAGCTAATTTTGTATTCGAATAAGCACGCCCCTTCTTTTTCATCTTATGAAACTAAGAACTGTCTGCCGCTCTCTAGCTGCAACATTTCTCACATAGATTATACGAATTTAGTTAACCAGCTTAGCCTCCACCAGCAACTGTTTTGGACTTACTTAGAGAAAGTCGTTTTTGTTTTTGGTATTTTCATATTAATATCAGCAGCAGTACGTCTGACTCTAAGCTTTGTGGGCCACACACAGTCTCTTCCATATTCTTTGCTTTTTTTTTTTTTTTTTTTACTGTTGCTGTTGGTTATTTTTTAAAATAACCCTTTAAAAATGAAAAAAAAAAAAAAAAACCAGTCTTAGCTCAAGGCATTGCATGAAAACAGGCCATAGTTTTCTGACCCTTGCTCTAAAGAACAGGAACTTTTTCTTCATAATATAAGCAGAATGGTACTCTAAAATGGTACTAACAATTCAGATACTATGGCAACAAGTTTCAGCATCATCGGGATGGAGTACAGTGTGGCACAATCACAGCTCACTGTAGCTGCCAACTCCTGAGCTCAAATGATCCTCCTGCCTCAGCCTCCTGAATACCTGGCACTATAGCTATGTGTCACCATGCCCGGCTAATTTTTTTTTGTAGAGATGAGGTTTTGCTATGTTGCTTAGACTGGTCTCAAACTCCTGGCCTCAAGTAATCCTCCTGACTCAGCCTCCCAAAGTGGTAAGATTACAAGCATGAGCCACTGCACCTGGCTCATCATCATCTTTTTAATCCAGCCACTTGCGTGAGTCATTGAGCACCTCTGTGCCTCAGTCTCCTCATCTATAAAATGAGGGTTTAGGATACATAAGTAGTTGACAAAATACATCAAGGAACCCTTGGACTCTCAGGCAGGGTCAGGCTCTATAAATCTATCCCTTAGCTCCCACCCTAGTCCACGCCTAACCAGCACAGCCCTGCTTTGATCTTTTCTATATAGTGGGCATCTCCAGAAAGAAAGAGGTTCCACAATTTTTGTGTGTTGTTTTGTATTCATAACCACTGTATTAGATGATCTCAGGGATCCTTTATGAATCCGTTTTGGACCATCAATCCTTTTCCAGTCAATTTACTGGGGAGCAAGTGTCAGGTAGATAGAAGTGATATAAAATCCTATCTTGAGTATTTAAAGGAAGAGAAGCAAAAGCAAGAAAGATTTTATTCTAAGGAGCTACCTGCATTTGTTTACATTTGTGGAAGTTCACCAGACAGCCAGACTTGGTTCCCAAGTTCCACACATGCTCATGAGAAGAAGAGCTCATTCCTGCATCTCTCTGCTTAGGACTGGGAAAAGCAGAATGGTTTCGCAATGGAAAGAGCATGGAGCTGAGACTCAGAGACCAAGTTCCACTTTGCGTTTGGAGCTTACCAGCTGTATACCTTCTGATATTTATGTAACACAAATTGAAGACCCTACTATATACTAAAGGGTGTTAGGGATACAGTGATGAGCCAGACACACTCTGCCCCCCGTTACTTGGATCCTCATCCATAAGGTAGGGTAATCACACCTGCTCCCTCTCTCATACACAGCGGTCCTGCGGAGATGGCCAAGTATTCGTAAACTGCAAAGTGTGAACAACATGAAAGTACAAAATGACAGATTCTCCTCCTTTTAAGTAGGTAAAAGATATGGAGCTTCAAGAATTTACCAAATTGATAAGACCATAGTAAGTTTGGTATAGCCCCCCCCAAAAAAAATCCATTTATGAATCATGAAATGCATGGCAAAACAACAGGGGTACAGTATTTGGAACCAGAGATCCCACCCAAATCCTACCCTGCCATGGACTATGCCCACCTGACACCTGCCAACTCCTTCTCTCACGTATAGACTAGGATACTAATACCTGCAATTTTACAGAGTTATTTTAAAGGTAAATTAGCATTATATAAATAAAGTACCTGGCACAGACTTGGCACTTAGGGAATAATAGTGTTTCCATTTCCCCTCCTCCCAGGCACCTAGAAGTCTCAGATGAGAAAACATGATGTTTGAAAGAGTAGAGCTTACCTCAGAACTGTTGATGTTGCTACCCAACCCTATATCATAATCACCCTGACCAAAGGGGACAGGAAATTTCTGGTTGTTATGACCATGGAATCCAGATGCAGAATATGCCCAGTCATCAGGAAAATCTGACAGTCTTGGCACAGTTTGAGGACAGAAAGAGAGCAACAGCCAATAGCTGAGGGGAGACTACAGTTTGGAATGTGCCACAGACTTCCAACCACAAAAGTTCTCTCTTGCACTTAGACTGTGGTATTCCCTGCGGCGTAGGCCACGGCCTCTGCTCTTCTCGGCAAATCTCCTTGGGAAGGGGAGCACGTGACTTTCTTCGGGCATCTCTAGGCCACATTCAAATGAACGCCCAGGGCACTGCTCATTACCTCCTACCCAGCCCAGAGGTACAGTTTCGGCAAATCCTTTTCTTCTTTCTGAAAGAGGAGGACAGCAGGAGATGGTCTCCAAATCCTTCCCATCTCTAAAAACTCTTTGATTCTGTGACCCATTCTTAACTTCTTTGTTTCCTCATTCAACAGTGTTTATGGACCGCAAACTAGATCTTTGATTCTGTGACCGGTTCTTCACTTCTCTCTTCATTCATTCTTCAACAATATTTATTGGCCACCTACTATAACCAGTTACTGTTACGTGCAAGAGTGTACAAAAGTGAATAAGAAACAAGGTCGGGCACGGTGGCTCAAGCCTGTAACCCCAGAACTTTGGGAGGCTGAGGCGAGAGGAATGCCTGAGTCCAGGGGTTTAAGACCAGCCTGGGCAACTTGGTGAGACCTCGTTTCTACAATAAATAAAAAAATTAGTCAGGCGTGGTGGCACATGCCTGTAGTTCCAGCTACTTGGAAGGCTGGGGTGGAAGGATCGCCTGAGCCCAGCAGGTCAAGGCTGCAGTGACCATGAGCACGCTACTGCACTGCACTCCAGCCTGGGGAACTCAAACAAAAAAAAAAAGAAAGAAAGAAATAGTTCATGCCCTCAAAAAGTTCACAGTGAGTGGGATGCGGTGGCTCACACCTGTCATCCCGACATTTTGAGATGTGAGAAGATTCCTGGAGGCCAGGAGTTCGGGACCAGCCTAGTACATATAGTAAGACTGTGCCTCCACAAAAAATAGAAAAAAATTTTTTGACACAGAGTGAAATCTTGTTTAAAAAAAAAAAAGTTCACAGGCAATAAGGACATTGACAAGTAAACCACTATAATGTGTCTAGGAGATTATTATGGTAGAACTACGGGAATCAGGGAAGAGGGATGCTTAATTCTGCCCAGTGGGTAGAAAAATGGAAGGGGACTGGGCACGGTGACTCAAGCCTGTAATCCTAGCACTTTGGGAGACTGAGGTGAGAGGATTGCCTGAGCCTGGGGGTTCAAGATCAGCTTGGGCAAATTGGTGAGACCCTGTCTCTACAATAAGTCAAAAAATTATCATGCGCCTATAGTTCCGGCTACTTGGAAGGCTGAGGCAGAAGGATCACCTGAGCCCAGCAGGTCAAGCCTGTGGTGGCCATGAGCATGCCACTGCACTCTAGCCTGGGCGATGGAGTGAGACTCCAACTAAAAGAAAAATAAATAGATAATGGAAGAGAAGGAAAACAGAAAAGGCTTTTCAGAGACTAAGTGCTGAAGGCTAAGTAGGAAGTTAACGGGCAAATCAGATGGGTTGAAGATATGCTACAAACAGGGAAAAGAATATGCCAGGGTAAGGAGGTGTAAATATGGTCTGCAGAACAGATAATTCAATATGAATGAAACAAGGGGTATACGAGGTGGCGGAAGAAAGGGAGGCTCAAATGATGAAGCATCTTCTAGACTTCTCTTCTTAGCAAAGTCTAGAAGTCCAAACTTTATCCTTTTAGAAAATGCCTAAAAGATCTTAAATAGGATTATGTGGATTATAGGAGCGTTTTAGAAAGTCTACCATGGTGCTGTGTGAAGACTGGATTATAGAGGCTGGGGGAGAGAAAGGGAAAGGTGAGACGAGGCCAAAAAAAAAAAAAGAGGTAGATTGTCAACTATTTCAATTACTATGGGAAAAAATAGGAGGCAAAGGGTAGCCATGCTGAATTCTGGAGATATTCTGGAAGTAGAATCCACAAGACTTAGCGATCAGTTTGATGATGGGGGAGGAAAAAGAGAGGGTGGCATTTGGATTACACCTAGGTTTCTGTCTTGGGTGAGTAGGTTCAGGCATGGTGAGGCTAGCAACCCAGAAAAAGAACACGAGAAGACCAGAAATACTCCTATTTCCCCAGGCCTGAACATCTCAGTCATCTCTTCTCCCCAACTATGCAATTTCCAAGGCAAACCATGCCAGACCCGTGGCACTCACTGGATTTCTTCTCCATGAGGGGTACCAGGAGATCATAGGATAAACATGGACCATCTTCACAGACTAATGCTTTTATGTACATACATATATGTATGAGGAACAAAAGTAATTTAACCGTTGAGTTTATTTAAATCATGTTTAGTTTAAAACGACAGGTATATTATAGAGTAAAATGCATATTTTCATCCAAATTCGTAGATAGACAAGAAAATTCAAAGGCATTTCAAAAAAAATCTCACAGAAGCTGTGAGAACCCTCGTCAAGTAAGGGTTCCCCTTCTTTGGGAATCTTGCCTTTTGGGGTCTTCAGCGAAAATATTCATAAAGTGCTACAATGTAGCATTATCTTGTAATGCTGCAGAAACACGCAGCACCAAGACTTGGCATTTCCACTTCTATTTTTTTTTTTTTTTTTTTTT